>NC_135661.1:66192899-66349024 GCF_964188315.1 Podarcis muralis | reverse complement strand
TTGTGTTTTGTTTGCAAAAAGTGGGATGAAATAACACGAATCGGTAATAGGCTGATTGTCTAGCCATACTTAGTACTCTTCTAGTTCATATTGGGTTCCAAGTTACACTTTACAAAGTACAAAATAACATGTAACTTAAAAAACACACACAAAAAGATTTATTGGAAGCTGAAATATGTCACCTAAAATCCTTCAGTATTCCTTGTCTCAAAGATTTCCCATAGCTTAATTCAACAAAGCACTGGTTGGTATAGCTTGCTGATGCCACCTAGCAGCTGATCAAGGCACTGCATGTAACCCGTGTGCTCAAATTCAGTTATTTCCTGCTAGTGAGTCAGAACCACGTGGGTCACACCTAAGATGGATCTCACCAGTGACGGGGGGAGGGGGGAAAGGTGGCAGTACCAATTCTAAACCACTCACACCCCAAAATAGCAAAATTTGCCAGATCCCGAGGAAAAGCTATCGTTTATTTGCAGAAGCATTCCAGTGGTCTAGTTGTGCCTGGTGGGTTTTGAGTATGGCAGTTTCTTGTCAAAAATGGTTTGCCTCTTTTTTCCTGGAATAATAAGTTCCTTTGACTCCAGGGAAAAGGATCTCCACATATGTACCAGAGTTATGAAATAGCAATTCTGGGCCAGATTTTTTACTACCTGAGGTAAAATAGCAACTGGTGCCCCATGCCAAGCCCCAAAGCCTGTCAAGTTATTCAGCACCTGAATATGAAAATCCAACAAGCATCTCTCCTCTCCCTGGTAGCAAAAGTGCAAAATAACAAACCTTTGCTGCCCTTTGAAAATCAGCTTCCCAAGTAGACTGCCTCACTCTGTCTAATGGTAGGATCAGCCCATCTGATAAAGTTGTAATACTCAAAACCCGTTAGATATACCAACAGAAAGTGGGAGGGCTTTTGCAGATAAACTGTCACTTTTCCACACTAGTAGCTTTAAAAAAAAGTTGTAGAAAAAGAATGTGGTGGCGGCGGGTTGGCGGGGTGAGAATATGTCTGCATAACAGGACTTCCGGGTTGGCGCCATCGCCGAATGGCGGACTCCCTCCGAGCTCCGGAGGGAGCCTGCTCGGCAGGGGCTGGGTCCTACCGCACCGGCGATGCGGGGACCCTTAAAAACCACGGCCACGGAGGCCGTGGACATGGAGACTCGGCTGGCACCGCTAGCGCCCTCCCGACTCGTGAAGGAGCCTTTTTAAAGGCTACGGATCGGGTGCTGGGGAGAAGCGTGGTGCTTTGAGTCCTTCGCTATCCCTGCCGAGCGAAGCCGCATGCCATCCGGCGGAGAGCGCTGACTTCTTCCATTGAGAATTCGGACTTTTAACAACAACCCGTGAGTAATTTGGAAACCGGGTTCAAAAGGAGAAAAAAAGAAATTTTTTCGGATTTGATACGATCGGGGGGGGGGGGGATCCAAAAAGGAAGTCAGTCCCCCTCCCTATTGTAAACCTTCCAAAACAAGGACTGGGAAACCAAGGTCCAAAAAGAATTGTATTAAACTAAGAATTCCACGATGGGAAACTACAAGAACTGTGCTGGAGGAAGAATTGAGGGAGAAGGAAAACGTAACCCCCCCCCCCCCGGGAACCGGGGTGATTAAGGAGGGAGCCTGGCGAAAAGCGAAGGAGATTTTGACAGCTGTCAAAGTAGCTGTCAAAGTCGGAAATACAAAGAGGACTTTATTATGAGGACTTTGCTGGTTAATTTTGTTACAATTTTTTATAATCTGTTAAAACTTGGATACAAAATGGCGAAAACAGGGATAACAATCGGACTTTTGGACTAGAGAAAACAAAGTTACAACAATCCCCCTAGAGGAGTTTCGGGACATTACAAAGAAGGTCGTGAGTGGAAAAATACCATCGGAATTCTACAGGACTGGTTATCTTCTGGGAAAGCTGCAATATTGTGTCTACAGGGTGTTCAGCTAAAGGAGACAATAGAACTTTCTATTGAAGAGGGACTGAACGCAAGTTTTTGTTCCTGAATAACAATAATCCCTGCAGACTTACTAAATTCCTGAACAAGAACGTTTTAGCAGCAGAACAAGAGGAAACTAGCAGCAGAACAAGAGGAAACAAGCAGAACAAGAGGAAACTGGACTACAACTTGGAAAGAACAATGGGGGGAGGCCTATTAAAGATTTGAAGCTAAATGGTTTAAAAATAACTTTAAGAATAATTATAAAAAGAAAAGCCAGCAAGGAGTTGGGGGAAAAATGGGATTTATGGATTTTAACAATTCCAGGCAGACAACATGGATTGGCGATCAGAGGGAAATTAAACCGGGGACAGCGGGGGGAGAACTAGAATCCAAAGGCTTGCCAACTTTTTTCTGAATTGGTTTTTTTTCATCTACTATACTTTTTATTTTCTTATTTCTTATATTTCTATTGTGTGGGGTGTTTTTATCATTAAAAAAAAAAGGGAAATTGTGGAATGGAAATGGGGTGGGCCCTGGGGAGAGAACTTTTGTCTTTCAATATGAGGATTGTATAAATTTAAATTTAAATTTGAATAATGGTTTAAACAAATTAAGTTTTAATTAGAACTGAGAACTTGTGGAGCCAACAATATGAAAGGGGAATATGGTAGGGGTGGGGGAAGGGGGGAGTCCCGGAAAGTTGATGTATGAAAATAAGGCTTTGAACGTACTTTAATCTTTACTTTCTGTACTTTTGAAAATTTTAATAAATATTATTTAAAAAAAAAAAAAGAGAATATGTCTGCATAACAATTTTTAAAATACTAGATCTTTACTACGTTTACAGTCATAGCTCCCTTATCTCCCACACCCGTAATTCTGGAAACTAACTAACTTGCGTTCAAGAATTTTGACAGGCCTCTAACTACCATCCTGCACACGTAACCCCTATTGCCATCAGGCAAGCACCTTCGCTGTTCTCTTTTTGGACCCTGCTAAAAGCATTTTTGTTTAGAGGAGTCTACTCAGATACGTGGAATGTCAATGTCTGCTTTAATGTGTTTTAGTTTATTGCTGGCTTTCTTTTGTTAATTCTATAAATTGTTGTTTTTAACTGTTTTCACTGACAGTATTATTGTTTTGTACACTTGGTAAAAAAATTAAAGAAGCTCAAAGCAGTTTCCAATCAAGTAGCACATACATTTTATGAAACAATATGAAATAAATAAATACAACTCCCAGATCCTTTGGGGGAAGGGCCAACAGTTAAACCAGTATGTCTGAAGCATAAATACTAGAAACACCTTGAGAGAAGAAAGAGAGGAACATGTATGTTAAATATGGAACCTAGTTTTGATTTGTTTTAGGTTGGGATTAATGAGTTCCAGCCTGAAAAGGCTGAGGGATGATACTCTAATGGCATGCTGTGTAGCATTGGATCTCTCTCTCTCTCTCTCTCTCTCTCTCTCTCTCTCTCTCTCTCTCTCTCTCTCCCCCCCCTCTCTCCCTCCCTCCCTCTCTCCCTCTCCCTCCCCCCAGTTCAATTGCTAAAGAACATTCCTGCACAGTCAGTAAGCTGTATTTTAGCCTTGCTGCAATTACCTTTTCAATAGTTCTAGTGCAATATCCTGCCTTTATTATACAGATGGGAAGTTTGCATCCACCCCACCTTTTTAACTAGTTAAATGTGTGCTGCAGCACAGGAAAGGAAGCACATACATCTTTCCAGTGTTTGTTTAACTTCACCAGCCGGTGAAAGAGAAATCCTATGCTAGAGCTGCACTGGAACGGGGTGAGAGCAGACCATGATATCCTCTCCTCCAAAACGTTTAATGAGCTGCATCCCTCATCGCTGCCCGTGTCATGCTAAAACAATACCCATGAGGCGCCTGAGCTCTGTGTGTGCTGTCACCACAACCACATTTGTCCTAGGTGCAAAATACTGCAGATGAAAGGGTTGGAGTGCGGAGGGGGGTTGGCAAGGAGAGATCACTTCATCACCAGGTTGTGCTTCTGTTGCAGAGATCAGGTGTGCCCTGTAGATGAGGCAAAATCCATACTTTTTGTTTTCCTCTCTCCTTCAAATAGTTCTTGGATCATCTTTTGACGGGGATTGAGGACATTTGTGGCCACTATGGCCATCACCACTGGAAGGACAAGTAAGTGCTACTGAGCCAGGGGAGAAAATAATAAGTTGCTTACAATTATTATTGTCTACTATTGTAACTGGATTTTTGTAATAATCACGTTTGGGAATTCTTTTGTTTCGGGTTTCTAAGATGCCTCATTAACATTGGGCGGGGGGTGGGGGGGAGAGGGTTATTCTCAAGGACTCTGGGCAAGTTGTTGTTGTTGTTTAGTCGTTTAGTCGTGTCTGACTCTTTGTGACCCCATGGACCAGAGCACGCCAGGCACTTCTGTCTTCCACTGCCTCCCGCAGTTTGGTCAAACTGATGCTGGTAGCTTTGGGAACACTGTCCAACCATCTTATCCTCTGTCGTCCCCTTCTCCTTCTGCCCTCCATCTTTCCCAGCATCAGGGTCTTTTCCAGGGAGTTTTCTCTTCTCATGAGGTGGCCAAAGTATTGGAGCCTCAGATTCAGGATCTGTCCTTCCAGTGAGCACTCAGGGCTGATTTCCTTAAGAATGGATAGGTTTGATCTTCCTGTAGTCCATGGGACTCTCAAGAGTCTCCCCCACTTGGTTATTTTTTATGAACTAAACCCTAGGCTGGCTAACCTGTGCCGCCACACCACACACCCCATGTCGTTTGACTCGAACACCAATCGCCCCCAATCAACATGGCCAGTTGCCAGGAAATGATAGGAGCTGCTGTCCAAAATCATCAGGGTGGGTGATGCTTATTTTAGCTTTACATTGTTGTTGTCTTTCTCATCCCCTTGCAAAGGCTGAATCGCTTCAACAAGAAATACGTGAAGAAGTGCTTAATTGCTGGGGAGAGGTCGAAGGAGCCCCAGCTGATTGCCTTCTATCACAAGATGGAGATGAAGCAAGCCATTGAGCTGGTGGAGAGCGGAGGAATGGGCAAGATCCCCTCTGCCGTCTCCACTGTCTCCATGCAGTAAGTATCATGGAGAGCAAGGGAGGTGGGGCTGTTTTATTCATTAAAGGGGGAAAGGCTTACTCTGATTGGAGGAAACACAGTGCTTTGAGTGTTCAAACCACTTAACATATACAGTCGTACCTCGGAAGTCAAATGGAATCTGTTCCGGAAGTCTGTTCGACAACCAAAATGTTCGAAAACCAAGGTGAGGCTTCTGATTGGCTGCAGGAAGCTCCTGCAGCCAATCGGAAGCCACGGAAGCTGCATCGGATGTTCGGGTTCCAAATAATGTTTGCAAACGGGAACACTCACTTCCGGGTTTGCGGCGTTCAGGAGCCAATACATTAAACTCGCAAGGCGTTCAACTTCCGAGGTACTGTACTACTTTGTTATAATTCTTTAAAAGAAACCGCTGTAAAAAAACCTGGTATTACTGGCCTATGCACTCATTCTGTTAGCATAAGGATTTCTGCTTGCACAACAAAACTTTCCCCACCTTCTCATAGGAAGCTGCCTTATACTGAGTCAGACCATTGGTCCATCCTGCTCAATATTGTCTACACTGACTGGCAGCGGCTCTTCAGGGTTTCAGGCAGGGTTCTCTCCCAGTCCTATCTTCTGCATGGACCCCCTGCATGCAAAGCATGTGCTCCAATTCTATAAGCTTTATAGCAGGCACCCCCACCCTTCGTCCCTCCAGCTGTTTTGGACTACAATTCCCATCATCCCTGACTACTGGTCCTGTTAGCCAGGGATCATGGGAGTTGTAGGCCAAAATATCTGGAGGGGATGCAGGTTGGGGGTGCCTGCTTCATAGTGATGAATAAATGCAATTAGTAATAGAGCATTTTGATTTTCTCTTGTAGGTCAAACCTTTGAAGCTTTTTAAACCTTCTCTTAATCTTTCAGAAATATCAATCCGAAAACTTTGCCTGTGGAACGCATCCTGCCAGCTCTGTCGAAGGACAAAGAGGAGGAAATCCGAAAGATCTTGCGCACCAACTTGCAAAAGACCAGACAGAGGGTAAGAAAGAGGACCCCGTTAGCATCTTTGGTCTGGAAAACTGTGGTAGGTCAGAGCTATTTCCAGTGCACCTTCTTCCAGGGGCCCCCACTCACCATCCCTCCGATTCTCGCAGTCCATCCAAAATATATACAGGCCAGACCTGCATTTACAGCCAGCTGGCAACCCAAGCAAACTGACGAAGCAAACAAATAATTGCTTTGTTACTTGGCCAGGTACATTGATGAATGTGATAAATCTGCAGCTTGGTTCAACAATTTGACGTAATAAACGAGGCCTCAGGCAATAAATGAACATTGCTTTGAGGGTAGAAAGGCCTTTGTCTGGCCCAAAGGAAGGGGCAGCAAATTGACCAGTCTGCTAAAAGATGGGCAGTGACGGGACTGCAAGCTGAGGATGGAACCTGTAGTCATCAGGCAGATGAGCATGTGTGCCTGGAGCAATAATACACTCGACTGGGGGGAGCGGTAAGGCTTGCACAGCAGAAACAGATGCCATGTGGGGCTCCTGATCTGTGCAGCTCCAGGGGCCTAGCAGAAATGAGCAGTGAGGAGGGGCCTCTTTGGGGACACACCTGTTAATATTCCTGTGCACACCTATGCCCAACCTTATGATGGTAGACAAGGCATTTGAGAAAGGGGGAAGTCTGAAGGAACAGCTGCTGCCACCTGTCTGCTAAGAGGGGCATTGCAAAGGCTTCAGCATGTTGGGGCTGCAAGAGAAGATACATGTTCACTCTTGCAAGTGAGATGACAGCACCCCCAGATTTTGTGGGCAAAGAGGATCCCAGATCATCGACATCTGAAGCCAAGGGGATGATCCTATTCAAACAAAACAATAGTGATTCAAACAGTGGGGGATTGTCAAAATCAAAGTTGGTGAACCCCTATGCGTTAGCAACAATGGCTAAACAAAAGATTATTTTCTCTGTATAGTAAAAACAATCAGTAATTTGAATGAATGAAAGCAAAACAAAAATTTGTTCAGCCATTTTATTCGTTTTTAGTTGCTTTGCGTTGGTGTCATTGTCTTGCATTGAAGAGATGGGCTAGAGCTCTACCTACAGTTTGCGAAAAAGTCACAAATTGGGGGAAGAGAGAAAGCTGTGAAACTGGCACAGTGGGGAAACTCTCTTTAGTTAATATAATCATTAAGTTATTATGTTTGTCCACTTTTCCCCAGTTGCCTATAACTCTGGGACCCTTTTGTCTGACCCCCTGCCTGAAATTCTTCAGGCTTGTTGGCTGAAAAGCTGCAGATTTTATATGGTATGGATGGAAAACACTAATGTTACAGCAACAGAAATCTAGCTGGATTTTCCATTGCAATCGATTAGGAGACAGACACATTTTTACTGAGCAAATCATGTTCAAAGAGCTCGTTTCTCATAATCCCAGAGGAAGAGTGGTTTAGCTCAAAACTTGCTGGAATTTGGGCACCTCTGGTTAAAGTCGATGGCCTCTGTTTGAATCACTGTTGTCGTTTTACAGGTACTAGTTGTATTTCCCACCCCACACATCTGCCGTAGAAACCACACTGTCTTCACACAAATGGCAGCCGGGAGGGTGGGGGTGGGGGCTCTCTCTGTGCGTATATGTAACCTCTTTTGAGTTCTGTTCTAGTTGCGGTCATATAATCGACACACCTTGGTGGCCGACCCTTATGAAGAAGCCTGGAACCAGATGTTGCTGAGGAGGCAGAAGGCTCGACAGCTGGAACAGAAGGTACCATGGATGGAAGGAAGGCTG
Source organism: Podarcis muralis (assembly GCF_964188315.1). Taxonomy (NCBI): domain Eukaryota; kingdom Metazoa; phylum Chordata; class Lepidosauria; order Squamata; family Lacertidae; genus Podarcis; species Podarcis muralis. The sequence goes on along the minus strand of NC_135661.1, from coordinate 66,341,256 downwards.
TAATGGTGGAGAGTTTGGGGTGGAGGTTCAAAGTGTGAGTTTCTCTTTCAGTGGCTTCCAAATACCAGTTGTTGGAAACCAAAGGAGGGGGAGAATCCTGTTCTCAAGGGTTTCCCAGGGGCATCTGTTTGGCCACTGTGAGAACAGAATCCTGGACTAGATGGGCCACTGGTCTGATCCAGCAGGTTCTTCTTAAGTTCATCTTGAAGAGAGGAAGATAAGAGGGGAGACGTCGTGAAAAAATAAAACTGCAGAGCTTTGAGAAACTAAAGGATAAAGTTAGAGATTGGTTACATTACCGTCAGATAAATGAAGTATTTAAACAGGACAGAAAGAAAGGCTTCCAAGTGGAGAGGTCAAAACTAGAAACAGAATTGTTAGAACCCAAGACAAAAAATTTGTCAAAAATGTATAATTTGCTGTTGAAGTGGAATACTCAAGATGAAATGGTGAAATCCAGTATGATTAAATGGGCACAGGATATTGGACATGATATTGAACTTGCTGACTGGGAGCAGTTATGGACCACCGGTGTTAAATTTACGGCATGTAATGCCTTAAGAGAAAACATTATGAAAATGATCTATAGGTGGTACATGACTCCTGCCAAGTTAGCGAAGATTTATCATTTGCCCAATAATAAATGTTGGAAATGCAATGAAACGGAGGGAACTTTCTACCACCTTTGGTGGACCTGCCCGAAGATTAAGGCTTTCTGGGAATTAAGGCTTTCTATAATGAAATTAAGAAAATTCTTAAGAGAACCTTTTCCAAGAAACCAGAAGCTTTTCTCTTGGGTATGGTGGGCCAAATGGTGCCAAGGAAGGACAAGATTTTTTTTATGTACGCCACAACAGCAGCAAGAATTCTTCTAGCAAAGTATTGGAAGACACAAGAACTACCCACGTTGGAAGAATGGCAGACGAAGGTGATCGATTACATGGGACTGGCAGAGATGACTGGCAGAATTCGAGACCGGGGGAAGGAGGCGGTGGAAGAAGATTGGAACAAATTTAAAACATATCTTAAAAACTGCTGTAATTTGGATGAAAATTAAGGGTCAGAGAGATAAGAAACAAAGAACTACAGCTGTTACTAATAAGTTAAGGAAGTTAATATATGAAATGAGTAAATGATGTTTTTGACTAAAGGGTTGCTGGAAAAATTTGAAACAAGGATGCAGAAAAGGGGTGGTATGGGGAGGTCCATTTTATGTTTGTTTATGTTTTTGTTGTGTTTTTTGTTTTTTACTTATGGAAAATTAATAAAATTTATTAAAAAAAAAAAAAAAGATAAGAGGGGAGACGTCATTGGAGTCTCCGAGGTGAAGAGCCCTTTAATTAACGGCTGCTGTGTTTCTGATTCCAGATAAACAACTACCTGACGGTGCCGACACACAAAATCGATTCGCCCACCATGTCAAGGGCGCGCATTGGCTCAGGTGAGGGGAGGAGGCTGTGGCAACTTCTGGAAATTAGAAATCTGCAACCGGGGCATGGTGGACCATTTGGGAAGGAAGTTTCAAGGCACTGCTGCTGTGTTAGCATTTAGTTACCCCACTAACTTCATGCCCCACAAGTTTCGCTTTAATGGCCCTGCTTGCAGGCTGCCCATAGCACACGGTGAGAACAAGATGCTGGACTAGATGGTGTGTGGCCTGATCCAGTATGACTGTTCTTATGGTGCAACCATCTGCAGGAGGCACCAAAGGAACTCTGGTGTGTGTGTTTAATGCAGGGTTGGAGAACCTGTGGAACTTCACAGGTTGTCAGAGTACACATCCCATTATCCCAGACCATTGGCCATGCTGGCTTAGGCTGGTGGAAGTTGGAGCCTGACACCAAGGGGAGGCCACAGGTTCCCCATCCCAGGCTAAATGCATTTTGGAGCAAAGGGAGGCTGCTACCTTTGGGAACAAAGCAATTTGTATTTTGCAGAGAGAGGGAGAGAAAGCTGAGGATCTTGGAATGCGGAATTCTGCACTGAGCGTTGGATTCTTTTCTTGTGAGAGGCTTGCAGAGCAGACACGGTCCCAGCAGCTGCTCGCCCACTTAGGGTGGAGCTGCAGCAATAGCCTCTCGCAAGTGGTGTCACTACTGCTTTGGGATCCAGAAATTCCCAGGTTCAGTCCCTGGCATCTCCAGGTGGAGCTAGGAAAGACTCCTCCCGAAGAGCTGCTGTCTTTCAGAGCAGGCAGTATGGAGCGAAATACACCAATATTCTGACATGGTATAAGGCAGCCTCCTAGGTTCTGGTGCCATAGGGCTCCAAGGTGGCTGAAGATCTTCCAAAAGATGCAGAGTGGCACATGCTGCCAGTAGGCAGGAGGAGCAGGGAAAGGGATGCGCCGAGCGATGGAGAGCAGAGAGAGCCAGCAGACTCTTTGAGGGTGAAGCAAAAAATCTCCAGGGTCCTTAACCCCAGTTGGATCTGGGTGAATGTTTTCTCCTGATCCTCCTTCTGCTAGACCCTGAGATCAAAGGAGAACCTGCCCACCAGCTCTCCGCAAGAGGTACCTAACGGATCTCTGCGAAGGATTGATCTCCTCTCTTGTGCCTTTCTTCTTTCTTTATCAGACCCCTGCCTATAAATAGGACTGGTGCTTCTCCTCCACAGCAGGTAACGGAACCAAACCCAGCCATCCCTGCTGTGATCTATACAAGCCTGTCTCTCCTCCCCCCCCCCAGAACCCAAGAATGAAACCCAGCAGTTTCCTCTACTTGGTTGGACCCCCCATTCTTACCTCTCTGCCCCTGTCACCCATCACTTCGTGGACACTGTGAAGTTGTTTGTCCTCCTGTATTAGTCATGTTCTCCAACTCCCTGGCGGTGTCCTGAGAGACTCAACAGTCTGCATTTCAGACAACTGCCAGGGTTGCACAAAAAATGAATGTAAATGCTCCAGGGGGCTACTGTGCTCATGCCCTACTTCTTGGCTTCCCACAGACACCTGGTTGGCTACTGTAAGTACCAAATGCTGGACTAGATGGGCCTTGGGGCTCATCCAGCAGGACTCTACTTATGTTCCAGCTTTACCCATCCACAAAGTGGCGGTTTCCGCTCTTGATTGACTTGGTTGCTGCTCCAGCCTTGGCTCTTAACTGGCTTCGTTTAGGAATAGAGTGTAAAATATAGGGACATTTTGTAGTCTTGCGGGGGCATATTTTTGACGGTGAAGAAATACCTGAAAGCTTTTTTTGGAGGGGGGATTTAAATACATGCAATACTTTCTTATCAAACCTCAATTATTTTCCTACTTTAACAGGCTGAGATGTGGCATTTATAACTTAGCAGGTAATATTTGGCGTATTTATTAAATTTACAGAGCAATCCTTTACGTGTTAACCCAAAAGTAAGATGCACTTTTAAAGGTGCTTTCATCCCAAGAAACCACACACAGGGTTGCAGCCCCCAAAGTGTGCATACTTTGAATATACATGTCACAGTCATTTGAAGGGAGATATGAAAATGTGCTGGTCAAGGGAGGTGCCAGTCAAAAGGACAGCAGATTTGGGATACTTGCTTCTAGTATATCTAAGCTTAAAACAGATCGCCGGAAGAAACCAAGCAGCAATTCACAAGCAACGAAGGCACTCCTAGATGCAGAAATTTATCTTGGATTTGAGTGTTGTATATGCTTATAGTGTACATATGAATTATTGTTCTCTAATGCTGTTGATTGAGGGGACATGAACATATTCATACTACACATTTTAAGTGAGTAAAACCTTGTATTAAAAAGTCTTTTTTCCAAAGGACAAAATATTGAATAGGAGTTTTTTCAGTGTTCCTCCAAATTTTCCTGGTACATAGAAGGGTTAGATATTCAATCAAACATACAGGGGAGAAAACTCCCTCAGAATTACATAGCCAATCACAATAAGTGCTACCTCAGCAAAGACCATCCCACTCTGATTGCATGCTAAGCAACAGCTCCAGCCCCTCTTGGTTAGCTGGCTTCTTGGCAACAGAATTAACCCTTAAGTTACAACAGAATGATCCCTGCTGTTGACCTCCAACATGATCTATCCTTTCCCTCTCCAGACCCTCTAGCTTATGACCCCAAGCCGGACTCCGAGAACCTCCCTATCATCACCATCGACCCTGCGTCACCGCAGTCTCCAGAATCTGTTGACTTGGTGAACGAGGCACTGAAGGGAATGAGCCGCCTCCCACCATCCCCAGAGGAAGACGAGGATGAGCAGGGGCTGGTAATGCGGGCCAAAGAACCTTCCTCTCCAGGCACAGATGACGTCTTCACCCCTGGAACTGGCGACAGCCCCAGTAACCAGCGGATAATGCGATGCTTGAGTGACCCTGGGCCTAGGCCCGATCCTGACGAGGGGGAACCCTTCATCCCCAAAGGCCAGTGAGCTCCTCCCCATGCACTTCTAGACCTGACCAGTAGGGGGAGCTTCCTGCAAACACACACATACCTTGGGCTTTTCTCAGTTGCTTTCTCCTCTCCCTCTCTCTCTCTCTCTCCCTCTCCCTCTCCCTCTCTCTCTCTCTTTGTGCTCTTCATTTTGGAAGCTTTACTAGGAGGTGAGAAATAATAACCCAAATGGAATGCACATCTTATGCCAGCTTGGCTGTTTTGCTAAGGAAAGCGGCAGGCATAGTGGGTGACCAAAATCCCTTGTCCTGAAAAATGCCAGAGCCCTGCTCATCCCCTTTTCCGCATTAAGAGGAGCATCCCTTCCTCTGGGATGGGTAGGGTGGCATGCTTTGCCCCGCTGCTACCTTTCCCCTTAGCGCCAAGAGACTGCTTCCGTTTAGGCACCTAAAGCCTCTTGTTCATTTGCACTTTAGAGAGCCCTCTCTTTTCTCCTTCTTGCTTTGTTGCTGCTCTGATTTTCCTTTCCAAACACACTGGAGAAGACGAGGAAGTGCATCTTGTATCAGGTATAGCACAGTCTGGGGCGGGGTGGCGTGTTGCGTCACCCCAAGCCGGTCCCCGGCATTCCTGTGGGCCAGTGGTGAAGCTGGAACTCTGGGATTTGAGTATGGCTTTAAATCACCAGCTGCACTTCTCTTCATTTTTTCCTGTATATTTTGCTTGTTGTCTTCTAGAGATGGCGTTGGCAGTAGCTTCTCCGCTAAAGAGGGCTCTTGAACGAAAACACTGAGCCAGGCGTGCTTTAAACCAGGCGTGATTTTTAAAATTTTATTTTAGAGCACTGCTGGCTTGGAAGGAGTGTGGCATTTTTCTGACACCAGTTTTCTGCACCAGGTGGTTGGTTGGGTTAACAAAGCATTCCAATCCTATAGAGTTTGTGGATTTCTTTTTAAATCCCATGAAGCCATAAGAAAATTATTCTAGCCTTTTGGAAGTTCCAAATTTCAGAGTCACCTGGTTTCTTTTTGTTTCACAAGTCTGTTAAGTGTAACTAAGCTGTTTGCTCCTAGAACCTGAGCGGTAAGTGTGCTCCGACACCAGGGACCGATCACATGCCGTCACCTGTCTAAAATTCTCCAGCGTACCTTCCCCTCTTTTCCTGGAGTTACCCTCTTTCTCATTTTATAATCCAAATTACCTTTTAAAAAACACACACAAAGAGAATTTTGTTGACCAAAGACGAATACATGGCTGTACATATATAATTGCTGGTTTATTTTAACCTTAAAAAAACAACGGCACAGGGTACCTGTTTCTTTAAAAGGCGACAAATTATTCTACAAAGGGCACTTAGGGTGCCTGCGCAGAGGGCTGTTCCACTTGTCCTTTGCCAACCTGGTGCCTTGCAGATGCTTTGGGTATGCAGTTTCCCATCAGCCACAACCAATGCAGGCTGGAGTTAATGGGAGCTGTAGTCCAAAATGTCTGGAAGATACCAGATTGGCAAAGGCTGCTTCTGTGAAAAGCTTTAATAGCCTTTTTTTCTGCCTATAAACTTGAGAGCATGAACTCTAATAGGTAGCTGGGTTTGGGCGTTACCTTTTAGCAATATCAGCTGCAGAGGAGCCAGCTGCTTCTCCTTCCAGAGAGAACTATCTCAACAGCGGCATCCTTTAACTGGTTTATGACCCATCGCCCTCGGACGAGCTCCTCTCAGTTCTGTTTTCCCTCACCTGCCTGCTAGACTCTGCTCTCCCTCCGGCCTTCACTCTGCAGTGGGCATCCTCCTCCGATAGATGGTGCTAGGCCAGATGTTCCCAACTTGGTGCCCTCCGTATGTTTTGGACTACAACTTTTATCACTCCTGACCATTGGCCATGCTGGCTGGGGCTGATGGGAGTTGGAGTCCGCCATTTTGGAGGGCACCCACATTGGCTACCCCAGAGCTGCTCCCAGTGCCTCTTTCAGTTACCTTACTTCTGGTTTCCAAAAATCTAGCCCCTCATTATCCTAGCCTATAAAACTCATGTCTCAATCCTTGACCACCAAATTATGTATTACGATGGAGCGCCACAACTATTCTACAACCGGGAATAAATCCAACCTTGCAAATAATAGCAAGGCTTTCGTGTCTGGAAGTTCCAGGAAATCCCGTCCATCCCCCAGGCGGGGGTTCACGAAGACAAAGTGTTGCCTACAGAGCAAGTAAATCACATGGCTGAGACGGTGCCTCTTCAAAGCGGCAGGTGGCGGAAGGGGCATGATTGAATGTTCTCACATGTGAAGGGGGCGGAATCTAAATGTGGGTTATAATTTTTGCTCTGACATGGTTGTTTCCAATATGCTGGGTATTTATAGATAGGTGGGTATATGGGAGTCTTTCAGCTGCACCCCTGCCCTGCATTCTCAAATGACGAGCTTCATCAAAGAGTGGTCTGCTCCCTTCGTAGAGTTGGCCCTTAGCCAAAGATGGCTTTCCTGTGAAGGCATTGCAGGGATTCCCCATTGCTTACCCCCAAAGAAAAAGAAAGGAATTCAGAAAGGGGACATAGAACTGTCTTGCTCAGTGAGGTTGCTTTCCGCTCTATACCAGGGGGTTTGGGACCCTATGGCCCTCCAAAGGTTGCTTGACTACAACTCCCATCAACATCTGCCAACATGCCCAACAGCCTGGGACGATGGGGATTGTAGTCTAATATCTGGAGGACAAGAGGGCAGCCTTTCCCAACCTGGCACCCTCCAGATATTTGTGTCTTCGTCTCCCACAGGGCTTGTGGGATATCTGGAGGGCACCAGGTTTGGTGGGGGCAATCCTGTGTGTTAGGTTACTGCCCTGCACTGCAGTGATCTATATCTGCCCACCAGTCTGAGCTGGTTGTATTTTGTTTCCCCCCCTTTTCTGAGGATGGGTGTGTTGGTGGCGGTGATAAGACTAAGGTAGAGAGTAGAATGAGTTTCTGCACTTTAGACACCAGTTCTGGATATTGCAATTCTGTTATCGAAGCTTCTTTCAAGAAGTGTGCCCTTTACAGAGCCATGCTGGTGCCTGCTGTTCCCCCCCTTCCAGTAGTTCTTAGTTCCTCACCCCCATCCCACCCCATCCTGAAGGGGGCATTTTAATTTTCTGCCCCCTGTGCTGTGCCTTTTTAGCCATACAGTGTCTGCCTGCGCAAAAATAAAATAAAAATGGTGTTGTGATTTGCCGCTCGCTCTGTCTGGTCCCTCCCGGCTCCAGCCGGGACGGCTAGACTAGGCCTGTTAATAGCTCTCTGTGCAAACCTGTCCATCTTTTCTCCCACCCAAATAGCAACACCCTCTCCTTCCTCCAGCATGCTCCCCCCACAACAAACACACAAGAGGGGAAGAGCTGCAAGCGGCACAGGTAAGAGGGGGGAAGAGCGGCAGAAGGGGGCTCATCCGTCTCGCCCCCACTCCCACCACACGGCTCTGTGTACTCTCGACCTAACCTGGGCCTTGCCATAGCGCTCTGCTTCAGGCTGAGCAGAGATCAGTAGACCGCAGTAGCCTGTATGTGCTTTCATGTACAAATGTTCTCTCTCCAGCGGGAGCTGATAAAGCAATGAAAAAAAACAACTATTCTATAAAAAAAAGAAGTGTAAAGAGAGTCTTTTTACATAAATATTCTAATAAATGAATGTTTAAATTTTTAGTGGCCTGTACTGATTCCTCCCTACCACTATCTTATGTGCTCTCTGTTTTGTTTTTTAAACATCACACACACACACACACACACACACACACACGATGCTGGGAAAGGTTAGCTATTTTTTGATGATTTTTTGGAGACTTGGAGCACATCATCACCATACATTTAAAGCACTCTTAGGCCACTTTTAACAGTCATTAACTTTTAACCTCCAAATAATCCTGAGAACTGCAGTTTGTTGGGGTGCTAGGAGTTGTTGGCAGACCCCTGTTCCCCACACTGAACTATAATTCCCATAGCCCCCTAGAAAGAGGGGTCGATTGTTAAACCTCGTTGGGAACTGTCGCTTTGTGAGAGGAACAGAGGTCTCCTAACAACTCTCAGCATGCTTAACCGCTGACATCTCCCATGATTCTTTGGGGGAAAGCCATGGCTGTTTAAAGTAGCGTAATAGTGCTTTATAAGGGACGCAGGTGGCGTTGTGGGTAAAAGCCTCAGCGCCTAGGACTTGCCGATCGAAAGGTCGGCGGTTCGAATCCCCGCGGCGGGGTGCGCTCCCGTCGCTCCGTCCCAGCGCCTGCCAACCTAGCAGTTCGAAAGCACCCCCAGGTGCAAGTAGATAAATGGGGACCGCTTACTGGCGGGAAGGTAAACGGTGTTCCGTGTGCTGCGCTGGCTCGCCAGATGCAGCTTTGTCATGCTGGCCACGTGACCCGGAAGTGTCTGCGGACAGCGCTGGCTCCCGGCCTCGTGAGTGAGATGAGCGCACAACCCTAGAGTCTGTCAAGACTGGCCTGTACGGGCAGGGGTACCTTTACCTTTACCTTTTAATAGTGCTTTAAATGGGGGCAGAAACTCTCTCTTTACTCTGAAAAGGTCGATCCATGAATGAGAGGGTCACTTGTGCTGTTTGGCCACTGGGCACCGACCTTCGCATGTTGCACCAAAGTGAGAATGGCCCCCTGGGAGCAGAGCTTGGCAGGAGCAGGGAGAGGCAATGAAGGGAGAGGCAAATTAGCAAGAGCGGTAGGGCTTGGGTGCTTCCAACAGCCACGTCACTGTCCAAAGAAAAGGTAGGAAGGAATGGGAGAGGGGGGAAGAAGAGATGTTAACAACAACAACTTTTTATTTATACCCCGCCCTTCCCGGTTCAGAAAACTGGGCTCAGGGCGGCTAACAACAAATTTAAAACACTTAATTGTGATACAACAAAAAAACAGCATAAAATACAGTATAAAAGCGTGAATAACAAATTCAAAGTTCAAAAATCAATTTAGGGGGAAATCCATCCAATAAACATTAGATGATCACCAGGGCTAGCTAGCTAAATTAGTCCTATTTGGGCCAGCGAGGAGGCCAGGGGAGAATTAGCTGGTAACCTTCATAAAAAGGGGAGGGGGAGGGAAGGAAGGAAGGGGAATAAAAGATCAGGCTAAATTCAAATTGAAAGCCAGGCGGAATAGATGGTGGTGGTGATGCAAGTGAAAGAGAAGTCCCACCTGCATTGTCATGCCACCTCGATCAGCGATGGCTTCTCCTCAAAAATCCTGGGAACTGTAGATTTGTTAACCATGTAGCTGCAACACGCTTAGGGAAAGTGCCACAAATCACTGGACCACTAGGGGGCAACCTTCCTCCAAATGTTACCCCAGCAAGTGATATTTAAGGAGAGTGTTGCTTAATCAGACAAAAGGCCCAGCATCCTGTTTTCCACAGTGGCCAACCAGATACCTATGGGAAGCCCATAAGCAACAGCACCTTTCTCACTGCTGTTCCCCAGTAACTGATAATTCTGAGGCATTTGACCCTGCAAGTTACATGTACTCGCTTTGCCTAGTAGTCAGTGGTAGCCCTGTGCTCCATGATTTTGATTTTGTCTAGTGGTAGTGTAGACAATCCATCTTTAGCTCTTTGTTTCTGGTATATGAGATGACTGCAATTTCCATACGTTCAGAATATAAGAAGTGATCAGCAAAGCTCCATTTCTTGCTCAACATTGAGCTTTCCCAGGAAAATAAGCTAAACAGGTTGAGGCACTTCTGGATGAAATTAATGATCTGGATCCATTTCAGACTGGTTCCAGGCCAAGTTTCGGGACCAAGAATGCTTTGGTTGGCCCTGGCAAAGGAACTATGCCAGGGGAGGGGGCAAGCTGTGTTGGCACGCCCAACTCTCAATGCCTTTCGCTAGCATCAACTGGTATCCTTGTGGAGCATGACTCGGGGGATTAAAGGAACCAGGCTATAGTGCCCCGGACTGCTTCTAACTTTGCCAGGTTATTCCATAAAATGGTTGTGCGATATTAATCTTCTGTTTGGAAGTGTGTGTTTTGACGGAGTAGCTCAGGAAGCAGAAGGTGGAAGGGAAGCAGTGGCTGAGACTGGAAAAGCATAAGGCAATTCTCAAAATTGTTGGGAAATTCTGGGTTCTTCTTAAAATAAGAATTCATGCAGTGTATAGATATCTGAAAAATGCATTGATGTTCGATCTAAAGTGGTGAAATGCCAGATTGTGTTGGCTGTTCAGGCCTTTCCTAGTGGGAGCAGGAAACAGTGTCTGTGTCTGGCAGCTGCCATCATTTATCAGGGAGTTGTGGAACTGGTGCATGGCTGGCGCAACCGTTAAACAGAGGCAGCTGCCTCAGGTGGTAAATGCTGAAGGATGTGGTACAGAGAGAGCTGTGTGTAGGGAGAGCTGTGTGAGAGATTCAGTCCAGTTCACAATCCCTTTATGAAACAATGTGAAAACTAAAAGAGAGCCATCCTGTGATATTCACACTTCTCCAAATTTAGCAATGCAGTTCTGCAGCAAAGAAACATGTAGAAGAATGCACGCACCTGTTTAGAATGTGCATATATTGGTGAAAATAACATACAAAAATGCACTATACACATACAATGGTACCTTGGTTCTTGAACTTAATCCATTCCAGGAGTCCGTTCAAATCCGAAACCATTCGAAAACCAGAGGGCGGCTTCTGATTGGCTGTAGGAGCTTCCTGCATTCAATCAGAAGTTGCACTGGATGTTCGGCTTCCAGAAAACGTTCACAAACCAGAACACTTCCGGGTTTGCGGTGTTCGGGAGCCAAGCCATTCGTGTACCAAAGTACCACTGTATTGTGGAAGATGGCACACAAAAATGTGTACATGAGAAGAAATTTGCACTAAGCTACTGATGAATTTTCCTTGAGGGCTTTATAGAAAACATGCACAAACTAACATGAAGAACTTATAACTGAAATAAATGAAATTGACAGATTAGCTCATCCTTAATGGTGGCATAAGCTTTCATATACTACAATCTATATTGTTATGTTCATGATGTGTTATATAGATGTTGCCAGGGAGGGGAGGATTGTAAACAGTGAGGACAGAGGAAAATGAAATGCAGACACCACAGACAGTGATAATCGCCTTATTAACAGCAGCCATTCATAAAACAGTTGCTGGAGACGATAGCATAGACATCCTGGCTTCGCTCATTAACATCTATAGTGTGATAAACTCTTTACAGAAGTTAGAGCTGCAGTGTGGTCTTCTTTGAGAGAAATTTGATTACCAGTTTCTCAAAGACTTGACTCTCCCCTCACCCCATTCAGGAGCTTTGTTAAGTATAAACCCCAAAATTTGGGATTTCCTCAACTGGTGCCAAATAATTTTACTCATTTTGTGCTGTTTTGTACTGAGAACCCCGTGTATTGTACCACCCCCCAACTGAGCAATTGTTACTCAAACTGGGGTTCGTAGTTAACACCCCCAAACCCAGTATTGTCTAATTCACTCCAAACCGGTCCCGAACTTTTGCAAGCGTTTCAAACCCTTCTGCACCACAAACCCCACTCCAAAAATGAGGAATTGATACTAAAACCTGGGATCCTCGTTAATGGCACTGAAGTTGGCAGCATCAATTGACTCCATTTGCACCATTTTGGAGCACAAACCCAATGTTTTACCTTGCCCCGTAAAAATCACAATAAGTAACACATCAGACCTGGGAAATAGCTCTGTCCTTTCGAGAAACAGAACTTGTTAGTCTATAGTTTCAAATATGGAGTGTTTTTCCCCCTATAAAGTACTTTTCATTGAGTTTTTTAATAACAGATAAAAGTCTTCTAACTAACACAGGCGTTTAGAAGGGGCTTCGTAAATTTGCCTGAATGGCACAGTCTCCCAAATTTTGGGGTTTGTACTTAATAAAGCTCCATTGGAATGGAGTGCTAGCAAGCTTTTTTCGTTTTTAAGCAACCAGAGAGAGGGGTGCTGGCAAGAAGGAAATGACATTCAGTTCACTATTCAACCTAAAAAGGTGGGGCTGCCAAGTTGGGGGCAGTTTCCATTTCACCTTGGGAGCAGAGATGGGCCAGGCCACTCCTGCCTCTATGATATAGAGGAGGTGGGATGCAATCCATTGGTGTGCCACTGGGCAATTTCTGATGGGCCCCCAGTTACTGCTGGTGGTGGAGTTTTTTGCCACAATTTCTGGACCTAGGGATAGAACCTGGAACCTTTAACACTCAAAGCTGATGCTGTACCACTGAGCCACGGACCCACAATCGCCCCCATTGAGAGGGCAGACTTTGCTTCAAGTTTGCTACATCACAGATGTGAGAGAGGCCACATCTCACAGAAGCAATGTTGACTCTCTACATCACTCCATAGCCCCCTTCAAAGTTCCAATGTCACCACTGCTGGTTACTCTAAGGGTAAAACCTAAACGACTTGCCTTGTTTTGTAATGAACACTGCCTCTCTTTTCCAGCAATTTATGGCATTCGTAAGCCCGCTTAAATCGTTTCCATGCTGTTCCCAGCGCCATTTGTCTTTTTTTACTCTCACTGTCCCCAACCTCGTTGGCCTTCGTTGGCGTTTAATCCTATTGGCTGTGGCAACCTCCGAGTTTTGCCAGCAGCATCCCATCTACAAAGCTACAACCAATACAGTGACAACCTGAGCACTTGCAAATAAAATAGAACAGATCATCACTAGGCGACCAGGCTGAAGAGCAGGGCAGGCAAGTAAGTCCAAGAGCACTGAGGGCAAAGAAGAGAAATCAAAATGGTGCTCAGAAGAAACCGTTGCCAGGGGGACAAAGCAGTGCTGTGCATCACTGAAACAATGTGGATGATTGCCGAGGCATCATTTCTAGACATTTGTTCAGCTGTGTGGAATGTGCTGATTTTGAGATTAATATCAAAATTGGAGGGCATTTCGCACAATCCTTATTACTTCTGCACTGGGTAGTAAATAATTTTCACAGACTTCAGCAGTGGGTATAATTGCAGTGCAATAAAATAAAGTAAGTCACTGTGGAATTTAGTCGGCTGTTTGACAGCAAGTACTCTTCCAGTTCTTCTTCTATTATTTTTATTATTTTATTATTTTATTGAAGGATAAAAGTACATAATTACCAGTGCACAGGAAGATAATATGCAAAGAAGAAGAAAGAAGCAACACACATGTAAAAACAAAACAGAATGGGGGGGGGGCACTCAAAAACTTGTATACATTTCAAAAAAATGTCATTATAGTTAACCAGACCTTAGCTTATTACTGTATTTATAAAAATGAATTCCAACTATCGCTACATTTGTCCATGGCATGTCTACATTTGTATGCAACTTGTTCATGTGTAGTGAGTTGTACATGTCTTCCAACCAATCATGGAAGGGAGCTGCATTTAATTTTTCCAGTTCATGCACATTGTCCCTTTGTCAGATTCCAAGTGCCCTTCCAGTTCTTAATTCCTCCTCTTGCAATGTGTCCAGTTCCTCCAGTTCATTTATATTCCCTTTGCAGGGGGTGTTCCCTGTTTTGTTTTGTTTTTGTAGTCCCCGTGCCTGCTGCTTCCCTTATCTTCCTTGCCACGCCTTCCTTTTGAAGGTGCCCTGACTCACTTGTTTTTCAGGTGGGGCCGAGGGAGAGGGAAGCCCTGGAATCTGCGCAGAGTTGGGTCGCATTCAATGGTTGGCCTCCTAGATGGGTTGATGAATGGTAACTGGCTGGACCACATCTTGCTAGCAAAGCAGGAAGTCTGTCGGTGGTGTCAATATATATATATATATATATATATATATATATATATATATATATATATTGCGTAAGCCAGGTCCAGCAATTAGCTTCACAGCCAGTCCTGCCGCTGTGCCCTGCCCTGCGCAAAGCAAGGCTTTCTGATTGATGCTGCAATTTTCTTGCTTTAGAAGCATTTAGTAATTAAGCTCACCACCACCTCTTTGCGATGGCTTCCCTTTGCATCACAACAAGGAAGCATGATAAGAGTCATTTGCACACTTTGGCTCAGATCAAGGCCAAGGGACTTCCAAAGATACAGTGGTACCTCAGGTTACATGCGCTTCAGGTTACAGACTCCGCTAACCCAGAAATAGTGCTTCAGGTTAAGAACTTTGCTTCAGGATGAGAACAGAAATCGTGCTCCGGTGGCGCGGCAGCAGCAGGAGGCCCCATTAGCTAAAGTGGTGCTTCAGGTTAAGAACAGTTTCAGGCTAAGAACGGACCTCCGGAACGAATTAAGTACTTAACCAGAGGTACCACTGTACAGGGAAATGCTATTGCATAAATGCACACAGTCCAGCACTCCCGGATTTGAAGTTCCATATTTCCGTGGAGGATAGGACGACACACGGGGACTGCTCTGTTGGAAACATGCTCTGCCTCCCTTTCACCTTGGTGTTTCTGAAGAGTTCTGGTCCATTTGCTTGGCACTCATTGCTCCGAACTAGGCCACACAAAACCGATAAGCACCCAGCCAGTTGTGTAGCGAGCCGTAACATAGGGGCGAGTAGTTCTGGTGCTTTTTTTTCACACCAGCAAGGATGCCTGTTATTGGAGCGAAGCTTACTAGAGTTAGAAAACGGTGGGGTTGGAAAACAGGTTTGGCATGGCACATATAATCCCTTTGCTAGACAACATAGAAAGCTCATTTGTATGGACTCTACTGCTCCCGGACGTGTCCAATCTCACTCCCTCTCGCCATGGTTTCCCCCCAAAATAGCTGCCGCCAAAACAAAGCACAAACAAACAAGGAAGTAAGTAAGGAAATGGGCTGTTTGGATGAGTGAATCCATGGTGCATATGGCAAGGTTGGGCATAAATCTTTGGGTGTGGATAAGTGAATTTTCCGATAGCAAGCAGGTGGACCTGGAGGCACACTTTTTAATATCCTGTACTCTGCCCTTGAAAATTTCACCATCTTCCCCTCTCAACTTTGATTATTATGAGTGCAATTCTCTCTCCCCCCCCCCCCATTGATGGAGAATGGGTGGGTGAGGAAACGAACAAGAAGTTTTCAGCACAGCACTAATACCCTTACACCGCCCTTTGACAGCTCACTGTTTTATTACCATTCGATGATCCTTATATATAAAGGATCAACACAGCTGCCTGCCTTTCTGGATGCTTCTTTAGGGCGTGATTATGGGCTGCCCTTATTATCCATAGTGACTCCAGCTTAAGGAATTAACGCAGAAAGCTGCATTGGAAGATCATCAGCTCAATTATCTGGGTTAACTGACTGATATATGATACCTTGGGCCTGCTTTGCAGAAGTGGGAGAAAATAAGTGCAGACCCACAGAGGAAAACTGGGATGCACATCTTTCAGGGGCGAGCTACCACAGGAGTCATGTGACTTGTGAGAGAGCATGGCCCTCCGAAACGGGTGTCTTTTGGGGCTACGCTCTTGCTGGAGCCAAAGCAATACATCCCGGGATCCACTCAGAAGCCAAGATGGTGTCTATAATTCTAGGACGTCCTGCTTAAAGTGGGACAGTTGAGAGGTATGTGAGTGGGATATACGATTCTTGCCCCTCAGGTAATTTGTGTAAGGTCTGTATAGTGGACTTCACAAGAGGCCATGGATCCAACAAGTTTATTTGTTTGTTGTTCCAATGTAATTCTATCCCATGTTTCCTCACACAGCTCCTAAGGCAGGTAATAAATGTATTTTAGGTTTTAGAATGTCCTGGAAATTGAACGTTTTGGTTTCCGAACGCCGAAAACCCGGAAGTTTTTGAACGCTTTTTGGAAGTCGAACGTGCCACACAGCTTCCATATTGAGTTTTCCATAAGTAAATGCTTCAGTTTTTGAACGTTTCAGAAGTCGAACGGTCTTCTGGAATGGATTACGCTTGAAAACCGAGGCACCACTGTACAGTCCTATAAAAATAAAAACTATGATAGGAGAAGATAAAAAGAGCAGGAAAACCAATCAATAGACTACAGCCAGTTAAAACCTTTCAAGAATGGGAAGCGAAGGCATGGAATTAGATCACAAGCCCAAGGTCTGTCTGAATAAAAAGCTCTTTCTCTATCTTTGGGTGGAAGGGCATCACAGAGAGAGAGAATGCTTTTCTTCTTTCTTAATCTTCTTAAGTATATTTTATATTTTTCCATAGAAGCTTGTAGCTCTCTGAAAGCTTGATTCCCCCCCCCCCCCCCGGAGAATCATTTGGATGAAGCATGAATTGGACATAAACCAAACTAGCTTCTTCCTTTTTTTGTAAAGGAACCAATAGGAATGGGAATCAGTTCCGTATGGGTCGACTTAAAAGAGAACCTTTTCGCTTTAAGATGGATTAGGCTGTGCTGAAAAATTGACTCCCTGCAATCAGCAGTCTGAACTGGTAGAATCCAGACTCTATTCTGTACAACTGGTGGTTTGGTAAGTGGTTGGTGGGGTTGGGTGGGAGAGAGCCAAAATGAAGAGGAGAAAGATAAAGGCCTCCACCCAGACTCTGGGAAAATGGTCCTGAAAGAACTCTGCAACCTCAAATTCCAGCCCCTTAACAAGCTGCCCTAGGCAGCTCTCAGCTTCTTTGCTAAATTCACAGCACTGGTGTGACTCCCTAATAGGACTCTATAGTAATATTAGGGCTCAAAACAGCACTGGTTACTGAAAGAGCCAGGCAGGAGGTGCACAGGGAGTGGTATTAAGACACTGAACAAGGAGAGGACGTTACTTACATCATGTCCATGTCCCTTAATTAAAATAATTGTCTTTAATAGCCAAAGCAAGGAGCCTTGCTGCAGAGTCTCCCTTTGTAGGGCATTTTTTGCCCCCGGGGAGGTGGAGTGGCAGAGTTGGTTCTCTGGCTGCATGGCTTTAATGGGATCCTGTCCCTTGGCCCAGTTCCCAGGGCGATAGAGATCAGCAATCTGTGGTGGTGTTGAACTGGGGAAAACTGGCCTGGGATGGGGTGGGGGCAACCTAACTACTTGGATGTGCTTCTTCGCTCAGTTGGCCTCCTCAAATATGACTCCACCTTCTCCAAAAACGAGCAACACAAACACATTCACTAAGGATGGGTGGAACTGTTCTTTTAAGTTTCTCTGTTTCTCGTTTTCCCCAATCCTAAATTCAGTTCTCCAAAATTCCACATCAATTCACAGATTCTTTCTAAATCTTCACCATCATTTTGGTGAGAATTTCTACTAATTTACACCTTTTTTTTTTTTTTTTTTTACAACTCGGCCTAACATACATGATTTTGCCAAACAATTTCCCCAGTATACTCATTTTTAATGTTATTTTCAATAAAATACATTTTTAATGCATTATTTACCCTAGCATATGCATTTTTGCACACATTCCTTGGCTGGAGAACTGCATTGCAAAATTCAGAGAAGTGCAAATTTCCAAGAAGAAGAAGAAGACGATGACGACGACTGTGTTTTGGAATGTGTATTGTTTCAGAAAGTGAAAATTAGGTAGGTTCACCCTGTGGGGTGGGGCTGGATAAGCCTGTGGCCAGAAAACCAAAAAGATTCTCCACCCCTGAACCACACTGACTGGCAGCAGCTCTCCAGGGGTCTCCTAGCTAGAGCTGCCAAAAGTTGAACCTGGAACCTCCTGCATGCAGAACACATGCTCTAGTTCTGGCCTTTCTCAAAATAAGGTGTGTGCATGTGTTTTAAGACACACAGGCCTTTCAGGGGCAGTCTGCATATGACCAGAGGGCAATCTGATCATGGCTATCATAGTAAATCAACCCTTTCTCTTTTGGGGCGCATGTGTTGATCAGGGGTTCTGAATTTACTCTGTGTCCGCATCTAGGCGCCAGGCAAAAACATTCCTTTTAAACCAGGCCTTTGGTTGATCTGATTGACATCCTAAACCCTCTTAAAATGTGGCTCTTTTTTGGGGGGGGGGAGGATGTTATTGGGTTGTTATTTTTATTTTGAATATATATATATATATATATATATATATATATATATATATATAGTTGATCTTTTCTGTGAACCGCCCTGAGACCTCCGGGTATAGGGTGGTATATAAATTCAATAAATCATCATCATCATCATCATACTTTCCTGTAGCTGCTCTCAGCTGACTAAAAGGCAACTGAAGAGACCACCATGCCCAGTTTGGGACCTTAGCTGAGAAGGAAAGCGTTTGGATAGAGAAGCTGTGGGGAGGTAGGGCAGGGCAGAGCGAGTCCCCTCACCCATTGCTGTGAAAATCAGAGCCACTCTTTCCTCTGCTACTGCCATGTCACCTTTGGCCCCGTGCCACCTGCAATGGATGCACAGGTTGCGCCACCTGGAGTGGCAACCCCATCTCCATTCCTGTTAATGCTGCCTTTGAATTTCAGGCACCTTTTCTCTGCCGTAATGATCAGCAACCTCGTTAGCAAGCAGGGCTGTTCCTGTGCCAACTGCAGTAGGCGGAGTAATTTATTGAGTGCTGCGCGGGTGAATGAACTTGTGTAGCCTGGAAGAAACTTGCAGAGGAAAATGGGACAAGGACAACCTGCAATCTATAGTAAGGTTACCAGATTTTTTTCAATGAATCCGGGGACACTTTTCAACTTCAGTAGGAATGATAGGATTTTGCATGGGGACTGATTTGTAAATCCGGGGACCGTCCCCGGGAAACGGGGACATCTGGTAACCTTAATCTATAGGCCAGCCTTTCCCCCTTCTCAGTTCTTATCCTAAGGACTTCTCAGTCTTTATCCTAGAAGGAAACTTGGACAGCACCCATCAAAAGTGTGCCTGGGATGTAAAACACACCGGTGTTTGATTTGCAAAGGCATTCAGTTCTTCCTGGGGAAGGCTGCCAGACGGGACATATGAAAGAGCTGGGTATGTGTAGCCTGGAGAAGAAGAGATTAAGATGAGACCTGATAGAGGACTGACATGCAGAAAGAAGATGGAGCGGACTTGTTCTCTGTGGCTCCAGAAGGCAAGATTAGAACCAGTGGGTGAAAATGTTGTGTAAGCAGATTTTGGCTAAACATGAGGAGAATGCAGTTAAGACATGGGGAACCTTTGGCCCTCCAGATGTTGCTGAACTACAACTCCTGCCAGCCCAATCACGCATGGACAATGGCCAGAGATGGTGGGAGTTGTAGTTCAACAATATTTGGAAGGCCAAATTTTTCCTGTTGTCGTTGCAGCCTTCATTGTGCATCTTGCAATCAGGACAGAGGCAGTTGAACTACAGGACCTTCAAGGACTCTGCCACTTTATGGGGTTCAAAGAAGAGATGGAGCTAATGAAATGATGTGGCCCCAGCAAGCGCTCCTGTCCCCAACATACATATCCTTTGGTGTGATGAAGGTGGCACCTGCTTTGTTGTGATCACCTGCCACAACTCCATCCACATTTATCAGCCATCATGCTAAAAGCTTATTTTGGTACCAGAGGTACCTAACACCACTTTGCCTAACACCATGTAAAGTGCTCAGATTATTTAAGTGCTTGGAATGTGTGTGTTCCCCTTTATCTGAGCATCGGCCTACTATTGTCTTTATATGTGAAGAAAGGGCAGTCCTTTGTTTAATTTGGCTCCAGGTAGGAGGCAAACATGGTTCTTGATCTGCCATGGGCACAATCCACAGAAAGCTATTTATTATGTTTATTTATAAAAAAAGTATTTATATCCTGCCCTCTCATAAAATATCAGGGCGGTGTACAGCTATATAAAGATGTAAATACCATTAAAAGCAGTACAGAAGTTCTCCTGGACAAACCTCATTGACATGACATGCATACACGTAGGAACACAGGAAGCTGCCTTATGCTGAGTCAAATCCATTGGTCCATCCAGCTCAGCCCTGTCTACAACCGACTGGCAGCAGCTCTTCAGGGTTCCAGACAGGGAGTGCTTCAGCTGGGGAATGAATGAGTGACCATCTGCATGCATGCAAAGCAGGGGATGAGGTAGTGTGGAAGACCATCATTTCCTGGAGTGCAAGAGAAGGCCTCTAGCGAGGGTCCTGCCTTTAGTCCTGCAGGGCAGGATGCTGTGGCATCTGAATTCAGTGGGCTGCTGCCTGCCAGTTTGGTTCAGTGGTTCCTTGGTCACCAGTATAAAGTTCAGAACTGGGAACTCATGACATGGCATGGCATCAATCCCATAGCGCCCATTCTGTTCCTAATTGCAAAGCAAACGCCATTGAGCCACAGACAGTAACCAAGCAGATGTTTGAAGTGACAGCAGAACTTTCCTGTCATTAAAGCAAAGAGACAAAAACACACACACACCATCAGCCGCTTTTCTGTATGTTTAAAAGCAAGCCCACTCCACGAATGTTCTTGGATTTCACCCATGACTCCCCAGAATTGCAACCCGCCCCCTTCACTTTCATGGGAGAAAAATGGTCTCATGAAAGAGGGAATGGGTGCAGAGAGAGGTTCATCATTGCCTGAGTCTCTCCATAAAATATGAGAATGAAAATGTGCATTTCATTTCTCTCTTTGATTTGTAAGAAGTGTAAGGGGCCTTAAACCCTTTTTGGCACTGAAGTAGGAAAAGTAGGCTTGCCGTATTTCAAAAAGTAAAATTTCTGACACCCCCAAATTTTTTGAGCTTTTTTTTTTTTTAAGGAAACCCACGAAAACAAAGAAAGAGGACACATTTTCAACTTCAACTTTATTTAGTTATTTTTCCTTCTCCCCCCCCCCCCACAGGGCAAAGGGGGCGGTTGCACAGTCTCCCCCCAAACAAACCTCAGCATCTCCAAGAGCTGGTGCTTCTTCTTCTTATTCTAGTGGGGAAGGGAAGGGAGATTCCTTGTTGAGCCCCCCCCCCCCGCTTTGGGAGGGAAGGACTGAGGAGGTAAGTTCCTTTTGACCTCTTCCCAAGTAGCCTCAGGTGCCCTGTTCCCTTTCAGCTGGGCTCCTCGCCTCCTGCTCTGCATCCTGGAAAGAGGAAAGATTGTCTTCCTCGAAGCAGCAGCTTCAAGAAACTAACACAGCAGCTATCAAAAGGGGAGAAAAGCAGGGGCAGGATAAATGAGTTGTCTTTATTTCCCTCTCCAGACGGCTGGCGGGCACTTAGGGATGCTCTCACAAACTTTCCACTGTCCTCCGCTCTCCCCTCCTCATTTGGGGCTGCTGCGCGTGGGGAGGCAGGGGGCATGAGTGCACTTGGGGTCTCCCACATAAGGGGGGCATTCAGAGGGAGGAAAAAACCCAGAAAACTGAACAAAAAACTCCGTACATCTCTTAAAATTCAATTTTTTCCCAAGGACGCCATTTTAGGTGTCCAATTCCCTGGCATGTCCAGAATTTTCCGGGCGTATGGCAAGCCTAAGGAGAAGCAACAGCAGCTGAATGGCTTATCTGTGGGGATCTAATGTGCTACGTACCTTGTTGTTTCACCACACAAAAGAGGCAGGTACCATTTGCCCACTAAGAGAGCTCCCTGTCCTTTCCAGTTCAGCTCTTTTATTTCCATCAAGCCTTGGTGTCCGAGCTCAAGGTGAGTTTGCTCTGTTTGTGGAACAAGCACCCCTCAAGGTTCCCACCTGCAAAAAGCTGCTGAGGCCACTGGAAAGCAATGCCCTGTTGCAGGCGTGCCACACTATGGAAAGAAATGCCCCTACTAGCCTTTGCCCTCATTGTTTGCTCTCAGCCTGCCAAGGGGTAGTGCGTTTGCTTGCCTTTCGAATCACCCTGGCCGAAAAAGATCCATTCCCTCCATCCCACATTATTAAAGAGCCAGCAGCATCCTAGCTCTGGCTCTGGTTCTGGTTACAGACACAGCAGTCAACAATGAATTCAGTTGGGCTTCCTCAGATCCAAAACACATATCCTCCGCCATCTGCTGTCAATGCTTGTCAGATGAAACCAGGTGTGGTTGTTTTATATTATTTGGAGAAAATAATTCACGAGGCAGGCAGCAAAGACAAAGAAGTATGAGCCTAGAGCCAAGATTCTCAAATGATGTGCTTCTAGAGGTTTAAACAGATGCCTTGTAAAAGCCAGTATCTCAGACACATCCATCATTCTGCAGGCCCTTCAGAGTGTGGAATCCCTTGCAGGACTGAGTGACCTCTCGCTCCTAAATTATAGGCATTAACAATATGCTGAGGTGATGGGGGAAGCTGCCAATGCCCACCATTAATGCCTGCCCACCCAGGTCCCTCCCCTACTTAAACATTTGTTTTGTTGGGGAGCTGGGTCTTGGCAGTGGCGTAGCGTGGGGGGTGCAGGGGGGGGCCGGCCGCACCGGGCGCAACATCTGGGGTTAGGGCAAATCCACAGGTTAGGGGGCGCAAATCCACGGGTTAGGGGGCGCAAATTACTTGCCTTGCCCCGGGTGCTGACAACCCATGCTACGCCACTGGGTCTTGGAACCAACATTTTAATTTCCCACAAAGTGCTGGTCTAATTTTTATTTCAGGGCACTTTCAGTAATTTAATAATGGCTCCCATAGTGTGGGCCTGGGAGCCACCATTTCAGGAACAGTCCAAGACATTTTGCTGCCTGAGGTGAAGACAGGAAGGTGCCATTTCAACCTCATCCATCATACAAACACCAAAAGTGAATCTTCAGCATTTGTGACAGGATTAGAGGATTACAGCTTCCATCGTACCTAAGGACAGGAGGCCAGTTTAGGGTGTGAGCCAAGTCACACATACAGCTAGCAATGGGCGAATGTTTCCGTTTTAGGTTCTCATAGGCCCCATCTGCACTATATATTTGAAGCAGTATCGTACCACTTTGAACAGTCATGGCTTGCCCAAAGAATCATGGGAACTGTGGTTTGCTAAGGGTGTTGCGAGTTGTCAGGAGACCCTGATTCCCCTCACAGAGCTGCAATTCTCAGCATTTCCTGGGAAGAGGGATTGACTGTTAAACCACGCTGGGATTTGTAGGTCAGTGAGGGGAATAGGGGGCCTCCTAGCAACTCTCACCTTTAACAGACTACAGAACGCAAGAGTTTTTGAGGAAAACCATGACTGTTTAAAGAGGTACGATACTGCTTTAAATGTATAGTGCAGATGGGACCTCTAGTTTTCATTTTCCTACTCTTAAGGTTAGTTCTCCACATCAATGAATGTGACTGTCAGAGCTGCCCTAGGTCCCAGCTCACAAAGGACCAACGCCAGTTCGTTGTTATATAAAACAGTCTTTATTGAAGCTCAGTTCCGCTTTCACAGCCGCGGCGCGCAGCTCTACGTCTCAAACTCTAGACCGCCGAAGCTCCGTCTGAATCTCCTCCCCCCAGACACCAGTTTAAGACTCTAGCCTTGCTCCACCTCTTCCTTTGCTCTTTTCTCCTCTGGGCCCGCCTGTCCGCTGGGGTCTCGCCTCTCCTAGACTCTTCTGACGCTGAGTCTCCTGAGTCCTCCCCCTCCCTCCGGCGGGCTTTAGGACCTGGTTCCCCATCCGGGTTTCCTGCTGTGCCACGCGCCTGTACATTCGAACTTGGCGCGCGCGCCCAGCCGGCCACCTTCCTCCTGACCGTTACACTGCTCCTGTCACTGCTTCCCCCTTCGGGGAGGCTAGCTGCACCTGACTCTCCCTCCGTTCCCTCACTCTGCGATGGAGGCGTGGCCACCCCTGACTCATCCTCTCTCCCTGCTGGAGGAGAAGCTGGCCCTGATACATGTGACTCTTCCCCCTCACTACGCTCTGGTGGAGGAGCTGGTCCTGCTCTCCCACTGCTGCTTTGGGAGTCCCCGCTGGCCCCTTGCTTCTGGTGTGTCCCCCCTGGGACCCCCCTTGCCCTGGCCATCGGCGCCCCCCTCTGGGAATCTTCTGATTCGCTGGAGAGACTCATGGAATCTCTCGGGCCACTTTCATACTCCCCTACGCTGCCCTCAGATTCTTCCCCTTCGCTCTCCATTTCCTCTCTCCCCTGTGCCTCTGCTCCTGAGCCCCTGACAGTGACTCTTATCTTTGTGTACTGGACTACATTGTAGGCTACACACCCTTCAACCCAGGCAAGCAAGGGGCATTATATTCAAGGGTATATTTCAGCAAAATAACTTCCCACTCCCAACTCCAGGATGTGGAACAAGGCCAATGTCATAGATCCTGGAGAGAGGCTGTTGCCCATGGAGGGATTCTGGCCTGTACAGAGTCCCAAAACTAAGCTTACCAGATTTTTTTTCAATGAATCCAGGGACGCTTTTCAACTTCAATGGATTTTGTATGGGAACTGATGTGTAAATCTGGGGACGCCTGGTAACCTTACCCAAAACAGCCCTGGAGAAGTGCCTTTGGCCCCTGGCCCTACTGAACATAAAAAAGATCAAGCTACATAAAATACTGGGGGATGGGAGATTCATAGAAGTATGGGCTTTATTGGGCTGTGGAATCCACCGTGAGGATATTCAAATGTGGGTGGGGTATATTGAAAACTCTTGCATCAAACAGGCGCAGACTTCCCAAAGTAGTCCCAGCCCACACATTCTGTGCAGGTTTGCCTTTCCTTCTGCTTTACCCGTCAACAGATTTGTGTACATGGAGAAAGTAATTTCCAATTCATGAAGGCTCCTTCCAGACAGTGTTGTGCCTTGTGGCTTATTGGAGCTGACTTGGTTCATCTGGAAGTGATTGCCATCTTGATGAGCAAGCAAGAAGCACTGAGCTCATGTGAGCACCCCATGCGCATAAGCAATTCCCAAGTTGGTGCAAGGCAGTAGGTGTGGGATGGAAGAAGAAACTGGGAAGTCCCTGCTTCCAATATCACCTCTGACATAAGAGCAGTTTTAGGTAAGCCACATTCTCTCAGACTCGGTCCCCCATCTACAAAAAGGGGTCAATAATACTGGCCTACCTTAGAGGGGGGCTGTAAGAATTGCTTGGAATTTAGAAATACATGAAGCTCCTGGACACTGGCGGAGGAAGAGGAGTGCGGGGGGAGCGCCCTGCCCCCAGCAGTGCGATCCCCAGGGTGACATTGCGGCTGCCCCTGTTAAGTTGTGGGTGAACATATCAGACGACACAGCAATTCTTCAAACAGCTCTTGCTTATTCACAGGCCAGAACAGAACTGAACTGAAGGGTTCAGCCCGCCTGCTTATATAGAGCTCCACTACAACGCAACAGTAACCACTTTCTGTAACTATCCAATCACTGAACGTCACTTTCAATCCCTTATTTGCATATGTGGACCTGAGTGAAAACTATCTGCAGTATCCTGCTGCTGGTAGGGTGAGAACTTCAGTACATAACAGCCCCCCCCACCTGCCCCCAGAACGTGTGCCAGCCCTGCCCCCGCCTGCTCTCCACCCCCAGTGCCGAAGCATGAAGCTCTGCCACTGCTCCTGAAACACTGATCTATGATTGTTGTGCTTCCATGCAGCTAAAATATTTCAAAACAAGTCCTTTGTTTATTTGAGTTCAGTCGCATATTTTGAGCTTTAAAATTTCAGGGGCAGCCTGTGCAATGCCAAAATTTGCCCCCTGCTGCCTCTCGCCTCCCAATGTTTGTCATTATTGCATTGCCCCCTGTGGCACCCTCTTGGCTTGGCGCCCAGTGCGGGCAAACAGGTTGTACTCCCCTAAATCTGCCTCTTTTTAGTGGCTTTCCAGATGATGTGATTTGAGTGAGAGTGATGTGTATGGGTAAATCTGGGTGTCTTTCAAATCACATTTCCACAGCAAGCTCATCCTCTGCGTGAGTGAGCGTGGCATTGAAACTCTGGGCATGATTGTTGCCAGCAACAATTGGCTAGTACCAGTGATGTCATGAATAATGAGCAGAAATACAAGATGTTGGCCTGTTAACACTTGATATTATCTAAACACTCTTATTACAGTCAAACAATTACTGTAGATCACTCACAATGCAGTGAATGAAATTGCCAGTCTATAGTTGTCATATCCTGCATATTAATGAAGCTAAGAGCTGGAATTTTAAATCAAGTTTGGCACTTTTAGTAATGTTAGGCTGATTTACTGCGTTGGGAGGTTTTTGGAACATTACTTTGGAGTTGTTTGATGTATGTAACAGCTGAAGGCCTGCTTACTAGGCAGTGAGCTCCATTGAACACAAAGAGGTTTATTCCTGAGTTAACATGAACATGATTGTTCTGTCCGTTTATTAAGTTCCTTGATGTACAGTGAATGATGTACATTAATACACTGTTTTGATTGTAGTAAAGGCATTTGGATAACATTAATTCTTATGAGCAAGTTCTTGATTTTCTGCTTATATTTTGGCCTGTATTTAAGACTGCCTTTCCTGTGGCTTGCGGGGGAGGGGGAGTTGATTTTTAATAATGAATAAATGTCCCTCCAGACATCCTTTCTTAACTGAGCATTCATCATGATTTGTACTCATCTTGGCAGCTATATGTGATGGCACTTTCAATACCAGTTGTTCCTGCAAAGGTTTTGTGGTCCTAATGCCACTTTGTTTGCAATAGGTGCATGTCCCATAGTTTCCTGCTGAAATCCCATAACTTTTCATATTACAAATATTCCAGGTTTTGAAGGTTTTTTTGTCCCACTTTCACTATGTGATAGTGCAATAGTGCTCCTTGGGGAAACAGTCTTAGTTGAGTTGGTTTTCTAAAAATGTTTGCTTGTAATTAGTTTAAAAGAATAAAACAAGAATTCCCTGGATGTCTAGATTCAAACTTGAGGCAGATACTCTATTGGTGGGAGAGCTGCAGCCACTGGCGGAGGAAGAGGAGCGCGAGGGGAGCTCACCGCTCCTGGCAGTGCGATTCCGTTGGGGTGCCATCGCGGCTGCACCCCATCCGCGCTAGGTGCCCCGCCCCCGCACGAGGCGTGTTCTGCCCCCAGGATGCGTGCCATGCCTCCAGGAAGCACGGCAGCCCCGCCCCCGCCTGCTCTCCACCCCCCGGTGCCAGAGCATGAATCTCCGCCACTGGCTCCAGCAGAGATTTAAAATAAAAAAGTATGCAGCAAAGTGAGGAAATGTAGGCTGTTTGGCCCTTACAATATCCCCTTCTAAGTTTCTTTTCAAAGTTCCCCTTTCTTCCCCTTTAGCATAGAAACAGACCGTACATTTGATAAGTTAAAATGGTTTCCTTACAAATCCCTCAAAGGTCAGATTCATGTGCTTTTCCACACAGCAGCAAGAAAACACAGGCAGCAAAACTTAGTATCAAAGTCAATAAATGTTCTTAAATTAGTTGTACAGAAAAACAAAGATGACTTGCTAAAGCCACGTGGTCTGGGCGTCCTTTCTGTTTGGATTCACATGGTGGAAGAAAGTGAACAAAGGCTTTGATAACCCCTCATCCCAAGGTGAAGGGGCATGACATAATTGAGTATGACAGTACAGCTAACTCTATGGTCTTAACTCCTGCATGCATTAGCTAGAGCTAAGCATGTTGGTTATGTGTGGCTGGATTTATCCCACAAGTCCACCATGCTTTTCACTGCACCACTTATTAATCGAAATGAGCCCTGTGCTACATATTTATATCTCATTTCAGCTATGGGTCATTGCTTGTAATAGAACATCATTCACATCTATGCTATGCTGTTTATGACCACTATCTTCCAGATTTTCCTTGTCCATTGTAATGAGAAGATGTTTAGGCAGGGGCAGACCAGCCTGCAGCATTAGCCTCATATTACAAATAGCATAACTGAGGCATAGAGAGGTAAGCTGAGGTGTCCAAAGTCAGTCAGTTGCAAGACTGGAATTAGCAGCTTTACCAGGGGAAGAGTACATCACTGCCAGCATCTTTCACTCAGTGTGCCTCCACAAGTGGTGTTATTGCAGCATGTGACTGGCTTATAAAATCATAGCGTTGGAAGGGGTCCCAAGGGTCATCAAGTCCAACCCACTGCAATGCAGGAATATCAACTAAAGGATCCATGACAGTTGGCCATCCAACCTCTGCTTAAAACCTGCAAGGAAGGAGAGGCCCACCTCCCGAGGGAGTCCATCCCACTGTCAAATGGCGCTTACCATCAGAAAGTTCTTCCTGCTGTTCAGTCTGAATCACCCCTTGCCCACCTCCCTCCCTCCATGCCCACTCACCATCCGAATGAGGAGCAAGCGAGCACTAGCTGGGCAGCCATTCAGCGAGGGGGCAGAGGATGTGGTGGCGAGGCCAGGCTGTGCTCCAGAGCCCAGAGACCCCCAGTGGCAGACAGGGTGGGATGGGGATTCCTGCATGGAGATGCCTGGTTCATTGTATGCCTGAGGCCATGGCCCCAAAGCCCCCCCCCCCCCCCACTAAAAGGTAAAGGACCCCTGACAGCCGCAGACGACTCTGGGGTTGCGGTACTCATCTCACTTTACAGGCTGAGAGAGCTGGTGTTTGTCCGCAGACAGTTTTTCTGGGTCATGCGGCCAGCATGACTAAGCCACTTGTGGCAAAACCAGAGCAGCGCACGGAAATGCCATTTACCTTCCCGCCGGAGTGGTACCTCTTTATCTACTTGCACTTTTTTGCATGCTTTCGAACTGCTAGGTTGGCAGAAGCTGGGACAGAGCCCAGAGGCCCCCAGTGGCAGACAGGGTGGAAAGGGGATTCCTGCGTGGAGGTGCCTGGTTCATTGTGTGCCTGGGGCCACGGCTCCCATAGGCCCCCCCCCCACTACGCCCCTGCATTCATTATTCCTATGATCCCTGTTTATAAAACCCAATAAAAAGTTATTAATGAACAGGGCACTCTTTTTTCTGCTGTATGCTGAGAAGCATAAAAAGAATGCTTTTAGAGGGTAATCCTCATTCATTTACCTGAGATTAGGGAAGGTGGAGGAAAGGTGGTTTCGTTTTGCACTACAAGGTGAACCTACCTAATCCGCTCTTTCCGAAACAATACAGGAACCAAAACACAGCCTGCCTTCTTAGTTCTCAGCTCTGTAACAAAAGTTCTTCAGCACACATATACTAGGGTAAAGTATGTATTGAAAGGCATATTGTGAGATACATACACAATCTGAGCCAAAAGGGTCTTGCTTTCTCTATAGCCGCAGCCTTGCATTCAAACAGAAATCAGTCATTGCTCTGTCTCTCTGTCTTCTCCCTGCTTGGTGCTTTTCCTCTGGTCCACATCACTGACAACTCTGCTCTCAACTCTGGCTATTTCTGTTAAGGGAGGGGCCCCCACCCACCCATTTGCTGTCTCACACCAAGCCCCTTAAACCCCCATCATCAGGAAGTTGGTTTGGCTATTCCAGGAATTAGAGGGCTTGATTGTCTTTTAACATTTGCTGGATCCAGGGACTAGAAGGCTTGATTAGAGTTCAACACTTACTGGATGCAGGGATTAATGGGGTCTGGCATACAGTTTAACACCACCACCCAACTCATAGCATTATACCGTATTGGCCCAAATATAAGCCGCACCCAAATATAAGCCACACCTAAAAAATTGGAGAGGGGAAAAGAAAAAAAGAAAAAAATACCCGAATATAAGCCACTTCCTTCCTCGCTGCTCCTGGCTGCATACTGGGGGGGGGGGAGCCACGCTGCGTTGCTGGTGGCCTTTCTCCTTCGTTGCTCTCTCCCTATCCTGGCCTTGGGGGAGAGGACGGGGGATTACACATGGGGAGGGTGACACTTTGCTGTGCTCCTGGTGCTGTTTGCCCTGCGCTCCTGGTTGCATACTGTAAGGTCGCGAATATAAGCTGCACTTTAACTTTTCACGGTTGGAATTTGGGGGGAAAGTGAGGCTTATATTCAGGCCAATACAGTATTAGTGCAAAGGGCACCTCAAAATGCATTATAGAGTTGGCGGAAATTGGCACTAAAAAGCCGATGGATTTTCATGAGATCTTTACAAATAAGAAAAAGTATCACAAACTGATGTGAAGAAGAACCGAATTTAAGAATAGAAAAAGGAGAAACCGAAACTGGTACAGTGGTACCTCGGATTAAGTACTTAATTTGTTCCGGAGGTCCGTTCTTAACCTGAAACTTTTCTTAACCTGAAACAACACTTTAGCTAATGGGGCCTCCTGCTGCTGCCGCGCTGACAGAGCACGATTTCTGTTCTCATCCTGAAGCAAAGTTCTTAATCTGAAGCACTATTTCTGGGTTAGCAGAGTCTGTAACCTGAAGCGTATGTAACCCGAGGTACCACTGTAGATATACCCATCCCTACCTGGGAGTAAGTCACATTTAATTCAATGGGGCTCACTTCTGAGAGCAGACATGTATAGGATTGCACTGTCAAGCGACCAAGGACTGAGCAACATACCATTTTCTCATTTTCATTCTTAATGTCAGTCACTTCCTCTTCCATAGCATTGCCTCTGCTCCAGGCAGCTGGTGCAGATTAAGAAGGCTCTTGATCATGCCCCCTGGAATGCTGACAACCTGCTAAGCTGCTTCTGCGCACCTCCTCCGAGTGCAAGCGTGCCTTCCAAGCCATTAGCATAGCTGAAGCGTGGAGTTTTGGCCACTGCCTGCACTACCTTTCTGAGACAGTCTGGATCGGGATGGATCGGCATGCTACTGTTGCCCATTTCCCCTTTTATCTGTGATTTTCACTTTAAAAAAAAAACCCATATAAAAATTGTATTTAAATATTCAGATAATTATTTTGTTGCAAAGTATGTATCTAGATACCTACAGTGGTACCTCGGGTTGAGAACTTAATTTGTTCTGGAGGTCCGTTCTTAACCTGAAACTGTTCTTAACCTGAGGTACCACTTTAGCTAATGGGGTCTCCTGCTGCCACCATGCCGCTGCCAGGCGATTTCTGTTCTCATCCTGAAGCAAAATTCTTAACCCGAGGTACTATTTCTGGGTTAGTGGCGTCTGTAACCTGAAGCGTCTGTAACCTGAGGTACCACTGTATTTTAGAAACATTTTTGAATGTATCAAGCGAAAGCCAACTAAGTTCTACTTAGTATGGACCCATGCAAATTAATGTTAGTTATGTCCACTCATTTCAGTGGGTCTGCTCTGAGCAGGACTAGCATTGGATACAAACTTATTTTATTATTTCTTTTAAAAAATGAATATGTTTTATCCTAATTTATATATTTGCGTGTGTGTGTGTGTGAGAGAGAGAGAGAGAGAGAGAGAGAGAGAGAGAGAGAAAGAGAGATTGCAAAATTTAGAGAAATGTGGAATTCAAATAATAATTCCATTCTGACCTATGTATTTGTATGGGAAGCTGCGAATTTGGTTGGTTCACTTAAAATGTTGTCTGAAATTCCCCTCAGTCCATAGCGTCAACCATATTCAGGCATACCATGAAAAGATGGGTGTTAGAAAGAGAAAGAGTTATTCCTTTTGGGTGGAAATGGAATGTGTTTGCCTGTAATCTCCAGCCTTCACAAAAGGCTGTGTTCCCTTTCTGTGCTGCAAAGCTTTTTGGTGGAAAGTACGAAGATGGACAAACAGCAAGTATTGAGCAAGCTTCACCACTCCATTCTGTTCCCAAGGTTGAATAGCTCAGCCAAGAACCTTTCTAAACAAGCTGGTCCACCTGACCTCTTGCCTAAATGCCTCTAATTTTACCAAAGCTTTTGCCAGCTGGGTGGCGGTGGAGCTCTGACTTCCAGTTTTACCTGGCTTTGCTAAGGATGGATGGGTGTTCCAAAAAAAACATGTCCAAGTGCCAGACGCTCATATCTCTTGACCTCATTTCCACTCTCAACCTAAAAAGCCAGTTGTTGGCTATTTTGTTGACAAGCTCATCCTTTGCACTGGAGGAACGCCAGAACTCACCCATGCTTACAAATAAATAATAGACAGTCATGGAATGGAAGCCGTCTCCGTAGCTAGTTATAACTACAGTTGTCAAAGGAAGGCTTCACAAGTCCATTTCTTCTGGCAGAGCCTCAAACCTGAAACCCAACCAAGGCGGCCATTGTTGACTGTTTTTTGTCCATCCTGACTCTCTACACTGGATACTGTCCTGTTTCAATAGTCACTCATTCGTGGCTTGCCCACTCAGGAGTCATGACAGAGGCTCTTTTGAAACTGATGTTGAGAAGAGAGCTCCCTCAGACCAGAATACCTGAAGGAGAGCCTTATCCTTTCTGTGCGTGTATGTGTGAGTGTCCACTCCTGCTTCGGCCTGGACAGACTTTGGAGTTTTACTCCAGGTTCCTTTGTTAAGTGTGAGATAATGAGTGACAAGGAGCAGACAGGGTTGGTTCAATACATTTTGCAGCCTGAGGCAAAGCATGGCTCCCCCTCTCATTCTAACTACAGAAACCGACTGGACTGGCAGCTGAACTTTACTCCAGCACTGGCAATGGGACATCTTTCACCATAACTAATGGCAGGAGGCCCTGGAAAAGACCCTGATATTGGGAAGGATTGAGGGCACAAGGAGAAGGGGACAACAGAGGACGAGATGGTTGGACAGTGTTCTCGAAGCTACCAGCATGAGTTTGACCAAACTGCGGGAGGCAGTGGAAGACAGGAGTGCCTGGCATGCGGACACGACTAAACGACTAAACAACAACAAATGGCAGGAGGCTGGATAAGGGGAGGACAGGGCAGGCGGCACAGCACACTTAATTCTGTCTACTAACACCTTGTTGCTGTTCCCCACCCCAGCTTCTGTTGCCCACAGCAGCTGCCTCAGTTTGCCTCGTGGTAGAGCTGGAACCAAAGAGCCAAGTCTTCTCCATTATGCCTCCCACTCCCACTGAAACATTTTGATAGTTCTTCCAGGACTTTCTTTTTTTTAGGCTGGCAAATGTTTCTTTATTTAGAAGTCTAAGCTGCCTTCCAGCATATACTGTTCTTACAGACAAGGCAGCACACAACATACTATAACAAAAACATATTACTATATAAAACCATCCAATTAAAGCCTACATGATTAAAGCCGTCCAATAAAAAACAATGATTGTTGTCTTTAGGGTTGCCACTTACACATTGTCAAAACAGAGGAAATGCATCACCAAGGCCTCATCTGCATTATACATTTCAAGCATGATGGCTTCCTCCAAAGAATCCTGGCAGCTGTAGTTTGTGAAAGGAGCCGAGAGTTGTTAGGAGACCCCCTATTCTTCTCATAGAGCTACAACTCTCAGAGTGGTTTAACAATCAGTCCTGCTTCCCAGGGACTTCTGAGAACTGTATTTCTCTGAGTAGAATCAGGAACTCCTGACAACTCTCAGCACCCTTAACAAACTAGAGCTCCCAGGATTCTCTGGGGTGAAGCTATGACTACTTAGAGTGGTATGATGCTGCTTTAGACATATAGTGCAGATGGGGACCAACAAAATAAAATAAAAATTGCCTTAAAATGTGCATGTGCAGATTTTTATGGCTAGATGCAGATTTATACATGATCACTGCAACTTCAGTAGAAATACAATCGCCACATAACGAAGAAGATGACCAGGTGATTTCTGTGCATATTCAGTCTGTTATCCAGGTGCTAACTATTGCTGGGACAACCTCAGCTTTCCTCAATCTCCTGCCTTATTTATCTTTAACCCAGACAGCCCTTTAAAGAGAGAACTCCTTCCGAGGCTGGGCTCCAGCAGCTCTTCAAATAGAGGTCGAGAGGCTCCATGTTCTCTAGTTGATTGAGGGGGTCTGGTGTGACATCGTGAGGAGCCAGGGGGTGGAGCCAAACACCCTTTGAACATTGAGGAAGCCCAGCCCCCTCAAAAAATAAACTGGGGATCTGAAACTGCCGTAGCCCCTGGGAGCCGGCGCCTATGTAGAGGACTGACCTTTGTAAAATAGGAAACATGGCCAACGTAATTGCATTGTTCTTAGGCTGCTTGGAATATGATCTCTTTGGATACGCTTTTTTACCACTAGTGTATATTGTTGGCTGGTCTAGCATGAAACTCATATTAAATTGATAAAATAAATAGTAAACACATAAATCAATTTCTCTGGGCAGACACAAAAGGGCTGCTGGTCAATCACTTCAGCTGAGAATGAGAGTCTCCAGCTGAGGCCAACAACTCAAAACATGAAGCACAAAAAAGAAAAGAAAAAAGCTTCCATTATTCATGACTGGTTCCACAGAAGTTTTTTCCAAGTGAAAGGGTGCTTACTCCACAATGTTCACGTTGAGAGCCCTAAAGAACTCCAAGCAAAGCTCAATTACTCATAAAGAGCA
The DNA here is from genome assembly GCF_964188315.1 of Podarcis muralis. NCBI lineage: Eukaryota > Metazoa > Chordata > Lepidosauria > Squamata > Lacertidae > Podarcis > Podarcis muralis. The sequence goes on along the minus strand of NC_135661.1, from coordinate 66,307,002 downwards.
AGTAGGAAATAAATGGTCTACACAACAACCAGGTAACCCGAAAAGACACAAGCACAGCAGGAAATGACTGGGAAAACCAGAAGGCCAGCTTCACCGGAGGCAAACATCATATACTTAAACTTTTGGGAGTCTAGGAAGTGCTCGGAAGAAGCTTGATCCTCCTCCCATCAGAATCAATTAGGACCACATCCCATAAACAAGTGCACACCCATTCCAAAGCTTGCTTAGAAGTCTAACCATTTCAGTCAGATGAAGAGTGAGGTTAATCATCCACAGGCATTGGGTTATCAGGAAAGCAAGCCCTGGGCAGTCCCTCCAAGCCGGGCTCAGCCTGGTGCTGACAATCTTGTTTTCCTCATCTAGGTTGATGATGAGAGCAATAGGGGGGGCACCAGAGGCCACTTCTGAGCAGGCAGAGTCACAAATTGTAGGCGCAAGAGCCCATTTGTCCAAGGGGTTGGAATCCTGGGTTCACTGGGATATTATATATTGACTTTCCAATCACAAATTGGCTCATAAATGTGTAACGGGACGTGTACTGGGACCACTCAAGGCTAGTGCCTTTGATTGGCTGAGTGCCTCCTTCCAAAAATTTGATTGGCTCCCCAGACCTCCCATATCACCGTGAGTGTCACTGCTGTGTGGTTGTAGTCATTCTGCCCTATTCTCCAGACCCTCCCCCAAAAAATCTGACTAGCTACTCCAATCTTGTCCTCTGGGCTCTCCGCAGTCCATGACCTTGTCTGATCTCTAGACAGAATTCTATTAGACCTTTTTTCTGACTCCAGAACATCCCTTTCATCTTGGCACATGATCCAATGGTCCAATATGCCTAGGCTATAGCTTCTGGACACAGGAAACCATGGTCCTCTGCACTTCTGCCCAGGATACTGAATCAATAGTGAGAGGGCTGTGAAATTTCCCAGGTTCTGGTTTCATCCTGCCTACCCAAGCGAACCATTGGCACTCCCTGAGCGAGAAGTTTCCAGGTGAGACCAGGTGCATTCTTCCATTGTCACCTGAGACAGATAGATGCCAACTCACCAATTTGTGAAGAAGTACTTCATTTTTTCTGTCTTGAATCTCCCATCATTCAGGTTCGTTCAAGCGTCATAAGAGAGGAAGAAAAAAAAACCCTTTCTCTGTCCACGTTTCTCTACACCATGCATCTCACGCCTTACTTGACTTTTCTCTAGACCCAAAAAGTTATCTTGGGTTGTGAAGGGAAAAGTGTACGAGGTCCATGAGAAAGGAAGTCAGATATGAAGCCTCTGCAGACAGGCTAGGAATCCATCCTTTGTCCTCACCTGTCAAATTCTTACCTCTGCTGAATGCCAGGAAGCACCTCTTGAAGGTCTAGCCTTGGCACCATTCAGGGCAATTATAGACAAATTCTGAAGGAAGCACCTGTGCTAATTCCAGAAGACATGGATGGAGCAGTGTCTGGTGGCTCTGTTTACCTTTGGCTGAAATGAACATTGGATGTGTTGGTAGATGAAACAACACACGCAAAAACACAAACAAAACCAAGGAGTGCCTGGAAAATATGGGTCAATATTTGACCTGATGTTTAATTTAGACTCAGTTACAACGTGCCTCTATATTTGAAAAGCAGGGTCAAATGAGCTAGCCAAGCACACTGGTTAACTCCGGGTGCATATTTCAAAAAGCTGGTGCATCTCCTCTTGTTGGGTTTGCCTTCTCAAACAGGCAAACTCTTCTAAGCTGTGCTCCTCAAACAGTGAACTCCGTGGTGCTGCTGAACACTTTTTGCAGACACTGAGGTCCAAGACCCCACCATATTGGCTTGATGAGCTCAGCACATGTGCTTAGTGCTCCTAAAACACAACATGTGAAGACATAAATCTCAACGCCCACTCTGTCAGCACAAGTTGCAACCACGAGGCCTTGCTTCTAGGGGGGTTCCTCCCCCATCCAGAGAGCCACACGCAACCATATACTTATCTCTTCCCCTCAGGGAAGGCACAGAAAACATGAGTGGCTAAGCCACCCCCTCCCCGGTTGTTCAGACACACCCAGGGGTTGGGGCGACACTATCTGCCTCCTCATCTCCAGGCGGCTGGATCTGAAGAGATTTCTATCTCTACCACTATATGTCTAAGCAGAAGCAATACACCCTGTGTGATTTGGCAACCATGATGTGGCTTCTACAGACAAAGGTAACGTGAAGCAAATGGCTGATCATTTTCGGGGTGGGGCGGGGTGGGGGCATTCCTCCATTTCGCAGCCTTTGAAACGCTTGGCCATCTAATAATAACACCATGGAATGGAACGGATCGATTAGTTTAATTATCCTTCAGGAATCTGCTTGCTCGGCAGCTTGCTATCATTTTCTTAAGGCTGCTTTGCTAGGCTGCATTAGATGCAGCCATTAATTTAAGCACTAGCCAAGTAGCCATAGGGGACAAGGAATCCAATGCAGGCTTGGGGGGGAGAGACAGAGGCTTCGTCCCACCTTGCATTGGTCACGTTCTAGGAAGTGAAAGGTGGGTTCAGTGGCGTAGTGTGGGTTGTCAGCACCCGGGGCAAGGCAAGTAATTTGCGCCCCCTAACCCGTGGATTTTAGCAGGGGGCAGAGAGCTGCGAGTGCGAGCACCCCCCCCCCAGATGTTGCGCCCGGTGCGGCCGGCCCCCCCTGCACCCCCCACGCTACGCCACTGGGTGGGTTAAGCTTTTTATCACTTAGCACTTACTCAAGAGAGCAGGGTTGAAAGTGTGCTGTATACTCAACAAACCAAGGTCAGGCACAGGGAGGAAGAGTCAGGGCAACAGAGAGATTCCCCTTGCTCTGACAAGAGAATGGAGTAATAATGGGCCTTTCATGTCTATTTGTGACATATTAGCATAGTGCGGGGGGGGGGGAGTGTCACAGAACAAAGGGAAAAAATCAAGCAGAGACTAGGTACTTCTTCCTTTTTCCGTTTATGGGATCTCTACTTCATGCTTCCAGTTTAAATGGCAACACTTCCTGTTTAAATTGTTTACATTTCTAATTAAATGCTAAAAGTTGCATTGCAGCTGGATGAAGATCTGTTGTTGTTGTTGTTATAAGAAGAAGAAGAACACCTCAATGAGTTTTACACGTTGAACCATTCCAGTCAGAAAAGAAACACCATTCAGTTCAATGGCACTTACTTGAATACTTAGGACTACAGTCATGCCATATGGTTGATCAGGGATGTGAACCCAGGTATGTCCAGCCAAATTCCAACATGCTGATTGTCACACCACATTCAGCCAGCTCACTTTTCTCTTACTATTAGCTGTTCCTAATAAGCTGGGTATTATGGTATATATTGCTGCTGTTTGTGGATATGTATCTTTGTATATAGCTATTTATCTATCATGGCAACATAGATGCCTGCATTTTTTAATTATCCTTGGAGGTGTGGCTATGGAGGCTGTCATAATAAGGTCCTGAACTTCTAAATTTACCACTACAGTGCTGCTGAAGCGTGTGTTTGCCTCATTTCTGTGTAATCACAACCAGCACCCACACATCTGAGATTACATAATAGTTTTCACCTTGGAGGCCTGATACATCCTCTTTTTAATAATAATAATAATAATAATAATAATAATAATAATAATAATAATGAACTGGGGCTTTGGGAATAAGTCACCACTTGCTGTCTTATGCATTTTGAGCCTTTAGCGGAAACTGACTGCATATTCCCCACATTTTCCTCCTTGCCTCAGTGAGGGCTAGAAACTTTGCTTTCTTGTCATTTCCAAAAATGTGTCGACCCCAAGCAATCCAGACTGAGTGTTGTGATATACAGTACAGTGGTACCTCTAGATGTGAACGGGATTCGTTCCGGAGCCCCGTTCGCATCTAGAAGCAAATGTAACCAGCAATGGCACGTCTGCGCACGCGCACGTCACTTTTCACCGCTTCTGCGCATGAAAGTGACGTCATTTTGAGTGTCTGCGCATGCACAAGTGGCAAAAACCCAGAAGTAACGCGCTCCGTTACTTCTGGGTTGCCGCGGAGCGCAACTCGAATGCTCTCATCCCAAAGCACATTCAACCCGAGGTATGACTGTACAAGGAAGCAAGACTGCATACACATATGTACACACAGAAGCCCTGAACTTTTGTATTCTTCATTGGATTTGTTCTAGGGTGGAGGCACATTGACAGCCCGGATTTCCAGCAGATGTCACTACCGTCATCCTTGCCTGTGGGGTTGTGTTGATTCCTAAACAGCTCACACAGAGGCACCAGCTGTTTGTTCGCACAGTCCTGCATCACTTGCCTCTCCTTCTGTAATGACAACCTGCCCAACTCCAGCTCCTTTCATCTTTGAATTTTAAAGTGTGTTTTAAGCCCTCATTAAATCTCACTACACCCAATGTGAAGGAGGTGTTAAGTGTTATTAACTGCATTGTACACAGAGGGAAACTGAGGCACAGAGCGGTCAGACGACTTGCCTGCAGTCACAGAGGAAGTATGTGACAAAGCCATTAATAGAACCTACGACTGCTGGATCACCACCTCCCTTCTGAGCTTTGACCATTCCAATAAATACCAGCATGATGCACATCAAAGCAATAAACTGTGATGTCTCATGGTTTGCCCTAGCCTCGCCGCCTCATCCTTCTAATGCCATATAGGTGAATGGTCCATTTGATGAACTTATCTTTCAGCAGGTGATGCTATCATTGTCTTGCTTGGGCAAAAATGTTTAGTTCAGGCATGGGGGACCTGTAGCCTTCTGGAGGTTGCTAGACCACAGTTCCCTTTATCCCTGACTATTGGGCATGTTAGTTGGAGTCCAATAACATCTGGGGCCTCACAGATTCCCCATACCTGCTTTATATTGCAGGGCATTTTGAACAAGAACGTCTGGAAATCATAGAATCATATAACTGTAGAGTTGGAAGAGACCATGAGGGTCATCTAGTCCAACTCCTTGCAATGCAGGAATCTTTTGCCCTACATGGGGCTTGACACCCAAAACCCTGAGATTAAGTCACATGCTCTACTGACTGAGCTATTATATTGCAAATTTACAACCCACTCTATTTCAAGGGCTCAGGTCTGTGGCAGGCATTTTAGCAAAGAAAGATTCAAGCAATATTATGTCTTTGTATCACGTTGATGGTAAATTATTATTATTATTAATTGAATTCATACCTTCCCTTCCTCTTCAAGGAGCCCAGGGTGCTCCTTGTTTAGCATTACATGAATGAGCCTCAGGAAAAAAATTTCCTCTCTCTCCTTCTCCAGCACAGCTGTAAAAAGATTAGAAGCTTTGGCGTCTGTTGTTAGTTAACCGCAGTTTAGGGTTACATCTGAACCTGAAAAGGTGATTTATCTTAACTGTGGTTTCCTGAAACAAGCCAACTTTATAAACCACGCAGTGGTTTATAAATTCTCACACCCAGACAGAATGCTGACAGTGGTTAGTTTAAAAATGGAGTGAAATCTTCTAATATGCTAATAGCCACACCAGAGAAGCAGAAAAGAGGGAGGAAGTGGTAATCCTAGGGCTTGTTCATGTATAAACCATAGGAAACCAAATGCAGCCATTATCTTGAGGCAGACTCAGAATGTATATACCAGAGCATCTTGTTAGTTAGTCTGAGGTAACTATATTAGCCGAGCTGAATGGCTCAAAAGACACTTGAGAATACACTCGGTTCAGTGGGAGATTCTCTGATATCCACCCCTCTGCTGACATCATTTGGCATTATAAAACTGTTCACCAGTGCCAAATTGTAAATGCATGAGCCACATTCGATTTATTTATAGAGTTTGCATCCCGCCTTTTGCTGCAAGCAGCTTTGAGGCAGATTTCATCTATCGCAGAATAATGAAATTAATTTTTAAAAACAAATGTTAAACAGCAGTAAAACTACAAAATAAAACCAACAGAGGCAGCAGCAGCTAAAAACCATTAAAAGGATCTCAAATACCATTAAGTCCATATGAGAGAAAGGAAACCGGGATTTCAGCTGGTGCCTAAAAGAGAACAAAGATGGCACCAGGTGAACCTGTCTAGGAAAAGGGATCAAGAATTGGGGTGCCAGCACAGAAAAGACACTTCTCTTTCACTCCTTCTCAAAAATGAATAAATTAAATAAATTTAAATAAATAGTTATTTCCCCATGCAATTTTCGCATGTGTTTTGGGTAGGTAAATTTGCTTTAGAATTACTGGTTTCATTTAATGGTTTAAAATGCTTTTGTAACTTGTTTGCTTTTATTGGTATCCTGCAATGAATATTTTAGATTGCCTTTTGTAAACCACTTCCAGGTTTTTTGTTTGAGTAAGTGGTATATAAAATTTTGTTAAACTAGCACTTCGACCTTTTACTGGGGTGGTTTGTTTGGGGGTGAGGGGGTAAATTTGCCTAGAAGCATTTGCTAAGGAGCAATATAGACACTATACGCACCCACACCTTAGTAAGTTATTCAAATCCAGTACATTCCAACAACTGTGGATATAAACAAAGCGGAATATTCAACATGGTTCGCAAAGGATACAGGCTTCCTATGCACCATTTTAAAGCTCATGGAATCCTGTGAAGAGTAGTAAGTTCAGGATGCTGAGAATTCTGTGAGGGGCAAACTACAGTTCCCAGGATTGGGAGGGGGGAGGCATGTGCTTTAAATCTATGGTGTGTACACAGCCACATAAACCCCATTCATCTCAAGCACTAATGAAGAGCAAGTACCCTTCTCTTATCCCAGCTCAGCACGACATTTTAGGCATGAGCTTTGGCCTGCTCTGCAGAGGAGCTTGAAGCGAGATTCCTCAAGAGTTCAACACCCAAAAATAGAAGCAGAATTTCAAAAAGGGTTCTTAGAGGACAGCACAATCTGGGGCTGGGGCTGCAAGTCAGGCTTTTCCCGGCTTCCTGTCCCACCCCACCCCACCCTGATCCAACACTGGTTTTTTTGTGGCTTTTGCACTATGACTTCTCCCAGGTCTCCTCTCTGCATGGGTGTAGCCATGGGGGGTGGGGCAGCTGCCCCCCAAGATCAAGTAAAACAACAGAAATACTTAACTGACCAATCACGTCGGTTCTGCCCTCCCCCAAATCCTGCCCTGCCCCGAACCAAGTCCTGCCCCCCCCACCAAATCCTGCCTACGTCCATAGCAGTCTGTGCTGTGACATAAATGCTGGTCTTTCTCACTGTGCTTGAAGTGGGTGTACAAACGCAGCCGGAAGACATTGGGAAGTGCTAAAACTGGTAGCACTCTTGTAGTGTTGTTCTTTAAATTTGACGTAAGAAACTAGCTGATTGGGCGACAAGGCTTCTAGTCCTTTTCGTTCCCTGCTGTACCAGTGTTGCCTGGGTTTATTTGGTTGTATTATTTTACCTGAAGTAGCTTTCTAAAGTAAATACTTTGGGGAGGGACTGTGGGTCAGGGGCAGAGCTTTGCATTGTCAGAAGAACAGAAGAAGAGCCTGCTGGATCAGATTTGCATTGTAAATCTGAAACCTGTCACCCAAGTCCTTTGAAGGAAGGTTGAAGGAGTTTGGTATGCTGGAGAAGAGATAATTAAGAGGCAATAGAAGATAAGGACATAGGGAGAGCAATGTTGTATCAAGTCAAAGGCCCATCTAGTCAATCATCTTGTGGTCACAGTAGCCAACAAAGGTGTTATGGGAAGCCCAAAAAGAGGTCCTGTGCACACAATTGCTCTCCCCACTTGTGATTCCCCAGCAATGGAATTCAGAGACATACTGCCTCCGACAGTGGTCTAGAGCAGTGGTTCCCAACCTTTTTTGGCCATGCCCCACCTAAGCATCTCTAAAATCCTGATGCACTCCCCCCCTCCTTGACATATAATTCTTATTATTCAAAAAGTGAACTGTTCACATGGAGGAAGCCTAAAAGGCCATTCACTGTCAATAACTCATTCTCAAAGTGCCCCCCCCTTAAAAATCAAATTGCTCCCCTGTGGGGCATGTGTCCCACGTTGGGAACCATGGGTCTAGAGTAGCCATTAATAGCTTTATCTGGTAGCCTTGTCCTCCATGTTTTTGTCCCATCCTCCTTTAAAGTAATCCCAATTGGGGGCTTTGGGTTGGGAGCAAATTCCATAGTTTTAACTCTGCACTGTGTGAAGAAGTACTTCAAATCTTCCCATGTTCAGCCCCATTGGGTGCCCCCAACTTCTAGTGTCATAAGGAAGGGAGAGCAACAAAAGTCCTGTATAACTCGAGGAGAAATAAACAGAGGGGTTTTGTCCTTCTTGCATCATGTTCATAACAGGGAGATATACAGCTAAGCATATAAACTCCCTACACAGGCATCTCAGTGTGGATCATGGAACTCCAACTGGTTGCTAGGCAACACCTCTACACACACACACACACACACACACACACACACACACACACACACACCTTGCCTGACTGTCAACAGGGTTAACCCTTAAGTTACTGACGGAATGATCCCTGCTGTTGTACTTCCAATATCCGCCAGCCGCCAGCTTTTGAGAGTTCGTTTCTCTGTCCCTTTCCCAGCACCATCCAACAAATGGTTAAAAAAAAAAAGGAACGTTGAAATATATTCGGCACAGCTCTACTTCATTTGGCTGGATGTACACATAGATTTGCATTCCACTGACAACTTATTTCAAGATTTTATTTCCACTGAGAAAGATATCAAAGATCAAAGGGAACGAATCAACAGCAACTTGCCTCGGAGGCTTTGCTGTTCCCAAGGGTAGAAAACATCTGCAGCAAAAGAGCCGCCACTTGTGGAAACATGCATGGCGGAAAGAGAGGAAGCTCTGAGCTCATAACACTTGCAAAGGTGGGAAGGTTGTTGTAGTGCAATTAAACTGATCACACATGTAAGGCTTCTGGAAGAAACCGGTCCGCTAGTGACCAGAATGTTGGGAAAGGACCTGGGAAAACCAGGGTTCAAATCTCCATTCAGCCCTGAAGCTTGGTGTGTGACCTTCAGCCAGTCACAGTACCTCACAGGATTGTTGTGAGGATAAAATGAAGAGGTGGTTGGAGAGCCATGTTTGCCACCTTGAGCTCCATGGAGGAAAGTGGAATATAAATGTAATGATGGTTAATAATAATAATAATTTGTCATGACTTCTGAATCCAACATTAATCTAGAAGCAGAGGCTGAAGAAGCACCAGATTTGGAGCTAGATTGAGTCCTGGTCATTCAGGTGAGCTTCACAGGCCCTGCTCTGCATCCCCACCCCTGACCTCCACCTGAAGTTGAGTTAGATAGTCTCACATGAAAGGGCCTTTTCTGTGGTGGCTCCTTAGCTTGGCTATGGTCTCCCATGGGAGGCCCACCTGGCTCCATCCCATTCCCTGCTTGCTTTATGTCACCCTACTGAAAAGCCTGGCTATGCCAGAGAGCTCTGGGAGGAAGTTGAACTGAAATAATGTTTGAAGCTGTTGCTGATTATTGATTGGACTGCTCTCTGTTGTCATTTTATATCTTTAAAAGAAAATACTTTGATACCGCTTTTCCAATGCAATAAAACAAAAATTATCAGTAGAATATCCCAATATCAAGCAGGAGCAGGTTGTGGGGAGGGGAGATGCCATGCATCTTGCATCCTGGCTGTGGAATTGCTGCCACTTATTGGGAGAAGCAAGGCAGTGGCAGGTAAATATTGTTCCAAACACACTGGCACAGCCAACATGGTGCTTCTCCCGGTGTGCCCGGATAATGCCAACCTTCCCAGTGCCTTGTTCCTCTCCTTCCCAGTGAGCCTACCTAATTTCAGTGAGCAGAACATTCCACGTAGTGGGTACCCCGACAAAATATTTTTAATATTGCCTTACATTGTTTGATAGGGACACAGGTGGCGCTGTGGGTTAAACCACAGAGCCTAGGACTTGCCGATCAGAAGGTCGACGGTTCAAATCCCCATGATGGGGTGAGCTCCCATTGCTCGGTCCCTGCTCCTGCCAACCTAGCAGTTCGAAAGCACGTCAAAGTGCAAGTAGATAAATAGGTACCGCTCCGGCGGGAAGGTAAACAGCATTTCCATGCGCTGCTCTGATTCGCCAGAAGCAGCTTAGTCATGCTGGCCACATGACCCAGAAGCTGTACGCCAGCTCCCTCAGCCAATAAAGCGAGATGAGCGCCGCAACCCCAGAGTTGGACACGACTGGACCTAATGGTCAGGGTCCCTTTACCTTTACATTGTTTGATATAACTGTCTTTAGGTCACTTGCGGGGGAAAGGCTCATTTGATTGAAAGTTGAGATACAACGATTTTGTATGTTGCTTTGAAGGTTTTTCTTTTTTAAATCTCTCTCTCTGTGTGTCTCATACACACAAGCAGTTCTGGACACGTAAATTGAAGCACATCCATGTTCACGAAACGGTAAACTGGGGAAGGCTTATTTGTAGCACCAGATGAGCGTTGAGTGCCCATGCTCACTGGCCTACAGACATAATATCCATTCTAGTGGGATGCCTTGGAAGCATCTGCAGTGCATCTGTGAAAACATTTGAGCCAGCATCCCAGAGAGTCGCAGCCCATGTTTGGAATGAAGCTGGTGCAATGGAAATACATGGTGTGGTTATCAGGAATCTGCAAATGCAGTCTCAGTGAGATCAGTTTGTGAAGGGTGGCTTTCGGACGCAAGAGCGCCCCACCTCCTTGATCCACATTTGCTGGCCCGGAGGCAGCTGTATTTATGCTGCCTTGGCTGAGCACTCCTAGCTGAGCACATGGGGAACACCTGTGGGTGCTGAAAAGGAGAGGCGAGCCATTATTTTCTTGACGTTCACAGAACTGGAGGATGCACAAAGCCAGAAGGAGCAGGAAAGCCGATGGAGCCATCCTTGCAATTGAGTTTTCTTTTAGTGCAGGGGTGAGGAACCTGTGGCCCATGGGCCAAGACTGGCTCACCAGGTGGCCAAATTTGGTCGGCAAGGCCATTTTCCCCAAGCCACACCCATCTCTGTATGCGCCCCCTAACATGCAAAAAAAAAATTATTATTATTATTATTTTGAAATGGCACAAAACTTACATGTATGCCGTGATTAAAATAGTGTCTTTCTAGATTTTCTGATTGCGAAATTCTGGATAAGTTCATCAAAGCTGACTCAATGAAGCTTGTTAGGAGGATGCCCCTCAGTTTAAGGTGGGGATGAATAATAAAAAGAGAACAGGGAAATAGAGGAAGAGTGTGAAGTGCTGGGTAAGGAAGTCTCACAAAGTTCTGATTTTTCCCATGAAAAGTAGTCACTTGGATGCCTTTTTGCAATATCAAATACTTTTTTTATACTGCGTGTGTGTGTGTTTTGAAAACAAACAAAAAAATACTGAAAGCAATGTACAAAAATAGTCAAAGCCGTTATTTAAAAACAGCTTAGATAATAAATACCGTGGGCTGGCCTGAGAGCTGTTCCTTCAAAATGACACAAATATGTAGGGATAGAGGCAAACATGTCAATTTCTGTTTCTCATTTTTCCAATCTCAAATTTGGTGGCCCACTTTTCCACATCAGTTTATGTTTTAGTTTTTTTAAAAAATTAAAATATCCTTGTGAAAATTCACCAGCATTTTAGTGCAAATTTATTCTCATATGCACATTTTGTATGCAATTTTGCTTCATATTCATATTTTTTTGCAAAGGGATTTCCTCTAAGACAATGTGCTAGTGTATGTTATTTTCACAGATAGATGCACACTTTACCCCAGTTTACGCATTTTTGCACACATTTACAAAACTGTATTGCAAAATTAGGAGAAGTGTGCATATCAAAAGATGGTTGAGTTTGAGTTTGCATGTAGTTTCAGCTAAATGGTTATGCTTTTGGTACCAGGTCATCATCAGTCATTTGTTTTTTGTTTGTTTGCTTGTTTGTTTGTTGCTGTTCTGCTCTGTGCCTTTTCCGTCCTTCTCCTTTGCCTTCACTGTCAGTGTCCTCATTTGCCCATGCTACAGTTTAAGTGGCTTGTGCAATTTTGACAAGGATGTTGCAGATGCCTGTAAAGAAAATCATATGGGTGCCCACAGTCAATCTTGTTAAGTGGTGCAGTGGCCAAATGATGCCAAGGCAGGGAGGGCGAGGGAAATGATGTCAAGAAACAATGGGAATGTTTGGTGTGGTGAGTATTTGGGACAGATAATTTGTTTGGCCACATCAAATATGATAATTTTTAGCTGAACGTCGACATTAGAGAATATTCAGCATTTCTCTCATTAAAGTCAGTTTAGCTCCCCCCCCCCCCCAATTGGGCTTCTCAGTTCTAACATTTACAGCAGGGCATCAGTAAAAAAACAAAACACCACCACGGCCCCATCCACATTATACATTTAAAGCACTATTATGTCACTTTAAACAGCCATGGCTTTCCCCAAAGAGTCCTGGGAACGATAGTTTGTTAAGGGTGCTGGGAATTGTTAAGAGACCCTATTCCCCTCACAGAGCTACAGTTTCCAGAATGGTTTGACAACCAACCCCTCTTCCCTGGGAACCCCGGGAACTGTAGTTCTGTGCAGGGAACAGCGGTTCCCTAACAACTCTCAGCACCCTTAACAAGGTATGACGATGCTTTTAATGTATAGTGAAGATGATCCCTGTGACAGGTTTTGAAACATTTTACTAGTGTAGCTCTTGGCTTGATTTATCCTGAGAGGGAATTCAGAGTGTATACTCATTCCTGCCGATGCATGTTTACTCAGAAGTAAGTACCAGGCTCAACTGGATTTACTTCCAAGTAAGTGTACATTAGAGGATGATTTCAGCCTTAGAATCAGGGTGTTAACTGAATCACAGTGCAATTCCTATACATGATCACTCAGAAGTAAATCCTGCTTCTTTCAGTGGGACCAACAGTGCAAGCCTAGACTTGTCTACTCAGAAGTAGGTCCCACTGAGTTCAAGGGGGCTTACGCCCAGATAAGCTGAGTATAGGATGGCAACCTTGAATAGATGTGCCTGTTGAAGGGGACCCTTAGTCTTTGAAAGTGAAGGCCATAATAAAATTGTTAGTCTTTCAAAGTGTCATAGGGACCCATTTCAGCTTAAAAACTTGTGGATGGCTGTCAGTATGCTCGCTTTTCACAGGGGATACAACAAATCACAGGCCTTCAACAGAGACTGTGTACATAGCATGCATTTACCAATCAATCAATCAGTTTATTACAGTCATAGACCAGCAGTCAGAGAATAGAATATTAAGTGGTTAAAAAACAAAACTGATAATTAAAACAGATAAAAACTAAAAACAAATAAAAATATTTTTCAGTAAAACAGACAATTAAAACAATGTACAACAATGAATTTAGACACACCGTGCAACAAAAAACTATCCCAGGGAGTTGACTCAGAGTCACCCATGGAACCGGGTTTGGGGATTTTCATGCCGGACTATTTTGAGTTGGGCGATGGTCTGCGTCTACAGATTTGCACACAGAATCTGGCGACCATCCAGGTCTTCTTCTGATCTTTGCCTAACAGCAAAAGGTCAAATTTTTGCTTTTGCGGGAGGTCAGCGAGCCTCACCAGTAGGGGATCAATGAACTTACTGCGTGCCTCTTCGTAAAAGGGACATTTATAGAATAAGTGTTCTGGGCTTCCTATCTCTCCCAATGGACAGGTGCAAAGTCTCTGGGCATAGGGGACTTTTCTAAAGGCTCCATCCAGGACCGGCGAGGGAAGAGCCGCGCTTCTGGTGAGTGTAAAGGCCCTTCTTGCATTTCTAGATACGAGAAAGGAGAGATATGCTGCCGGTGCGGCTATGTATCTCTTGATTTCTCCAGTTTTATAGTCGGGGCACCTTGCGCAGTCCTGTTGTCTCTCGCACATTCAAAGTGCATTTCTTCCCTCAAAGAATTCTGGGCACGGTAGTTTGCCCCTCGCAGAAATACAATTCCTAGCCAACCTTAACAAACTACAGTGCCCAGAAATCTTTGAGGAGCAAGTGTGCTTTAAAGGTACAACGCGTGTGCCGCCTAATTTGTTTGAGCCACGTAGCTATTGCCTCCTCAAGATTGCAATTAACTTGAGAGGGGAACTGAAAACTGATCTATTTCCTTGTCTCTTGATCTTCTTATCACTGGGTCTTAAATAATGACCTTTGATAAATATTAACCACAAAGTGGTTTTCCATAAGACCAGCCTGTTTACTTTGGCATACAGAGCGCCTTGCCCTTCTCCAAAGCAGATTGCGACCTATATATCTTATGTAAGAAGCAGACAGGCACTGCCTTCCCCTCTGGGAATTTGCACCTCCCTGCTTTCCTCTCTGATCTGTTTCCCCCCCTCCCCTCCTTCTTGCTACCAGATGTCTGCTTCATTTTCCAAGAAACTGTCAGCGGGGGGGGGGGGGGGGATATCCAAAGTAAACTTCCAGTGCTGACCTGTTCTTTCCTAGAGAGATGGAGAGTAATGGCCAATGGCTAGACCAGCGTCCAGTGAAGTGGCTCTGGCTCATAGTATCTGTTTGGGAACTTGCATACCTAGATTCCCACTGATGGGCAACGGCGGAGCAAGCCAGTCAGGCACCTGGGGCAGTGTGCGTGCCCTGAACCCAGAGGCGGAGGCAGATCGAGCTGGCGCAGGACGCTCTGTGGGGCCTCCAAGGAGTCTGCCTGCCTCCTCCCACTCAGTCGCTCTACAGCTGAGGGGAAGGCGGAAGGCAGACCATTTGGGGGCATTGCGGAGCCTGCAAGTGCCCAAGCCACTGCCTCACTCCCAAGAGAGATGCATGGCTTGGGCACGCTGCCAGCCTCACGGTGAGTACATCTTGGCATTTTGTCACCCCCCTCAATGGTGACACCCGGGGCGGACTGCCCCCACCACTCCCCCCTTCCTCCGCCCCTGCTGATGGGCTCGGAGCTGAGATGGATGAGGTTAACGTTCAGGCTATGGTTGTGTCACTGCTTAGCTCAAACACCATCCATAGTTGCTTAGGGGTAGAAACTAGAAATGTTGGAATCACTCAGTTTTGAAGTCTTGTTTCTTCCATTTTAAATTCAATTCTCCAAGTCTCCTTCAAGCAGTTGCTTGAAAATTCACTGGAACCCTGTCCTAATATACATATCTTTGTATGCAATCTGGCCTATTGTGCACATTTCTGTGAAACAACTTCCCCTGATGTCATGCATTTTGGCATGCCATTTTCACCAGCATATGTATTTTTGTAAATATTACTTGGCTGAAGAACCACATTGCAAAATTCAGAGAAGTGCAGAATTTGAACCATGACTGTATTTTGGTTCACATATTGTATTGGAACGCATCGCTTAGGTTGTTTTGTCCTTAAATGCAAACTGAATCAAATTTCTCCCACAACTCAAATAGCAGCTGCTCCTCCCACCCATTCCTACCACGGTCTTGACATTGGTTCCCCTCTCTTGCTTGTCATCTGGCACATACCACTCACTATCTCTCAATCCAACCAACTTCACAGGGTTGTTGTAAGAAATCATGCCATCAGTGTACAGGCAACACTACCCCCCCCCCAATTTGCCTGGGGGTTATGTTCCGAGACATCATGTGTGTCGGTGAAATTGTGTATATTTGAAACACCATTGGAAAAGCTTGCAAACACCCCGTTCTAGCCCCACCTTGCCCCTGCCCCACCCTATTCTGCCCCTTTTTGTGATATTTTTGTGACATTTTCAGGTCACTTCTGGGTTTTTCATGATGCATGTATGTGCGGTCGCATACATATTGAATGCATGCAAATAGGGAGTTGTCTGTAAGTGCCATACTTAACTTCTGAGAATGGGCCTTTATTTTTTCATTTCAAATGCAGCAGTACAATTTAGAATTTATGGATTCCTTCACATTTTCAAGATTCCCTGCGTGACTTCTATGTATCTGTTTTTATATGCAATGCAAAATGTCCATTTGCTGAAATGGATTCTATTTCCTATACCCAAAAGAAATCTTTATTTTTATGGCCAATGACCAGCACAAAACATAACGAAACAAAATAGAAAACACATAAAGCAGAGTATCCAAATGTATAGAATAGAATAGAATAAATTCAGTGGGTTAAAAACAACAACAAAGTAAAATGAAAATGGGTATCAACAAGTTAAAAAAGATGTCATCCTGTCATAAAATCACAGAGCGTCTAGGATCAGTCCCCAGCAGGTTTTGCTTGCCTCAGGACAATGCTTGACCACACTGTGAGTGACAGGTGCATATTGGTCTGAAAGGAAATAAAATGCATCTGATCATCCTGGCAGATTTGACCAGAAGGGACCCAAAGCTTAGCAGCAGAGCTTACAGCACAAGCCCAACCATATCTATGCAGAAGCACAGGCGTTGCCAGGGAAGGCAGCTGACCACATAAATCAATACAAATCAATACAAATCAATGCAAACCTGAGGTTCTGGCCCACCAACAAAGCCTGTCCCCTCCTAACAAAAATCTTGGCTATGCCCATGCTCAGAAGTAAGCCCTACTGAATTCAATGGGCCTTACACCCAGGTAGGTGGATTTAGGATTGCAGCCTTAGGTACTGCATCTGGAAGATCCCCGGTTTAAGCCCTAGCAACACCAGCCATGGCCTGGCTTCCCATGGATCTACCTCAAAGGCAATTCCTGAAAAAGTTATGTGTGACCAAAAACAAAGGGGCATGTAACGTTTTTCTGTTTGAGCACACGCTCAGTATAGTCAAAGCCTTGCACAGTTGCAGGCGAGCAATTTGGAGAGTTTTATCTTTCAAATGAGTTAGCTTTGGCACACGCCACCCCCAACCGGTGGCAGCTGGTGACCATTGAGAGTGGAGGGACAAGAGGTAGGGAAGTCAACAGGAGGTGGAGCCATAGCCCATTTGCCTTCCTGCATCCCCATCAACTGCCCTGGAAAAACTGGGATATCCCGCTTCCCCCTGTGAGAATATGGCGGCTGTTTCGGGTGCCTTGTTCTCATGCAATTTCAGGCTCAGATCCTGCCCTGAAAAAAGCACTTTTCCGGGTCTGTGATCTCGTGCGGTGCCCCCAAACATGTGCTTTTTGAGTGCTGTGCCCAAAAATAGCGCTTTTTCCAGGTCAGCGATCTTGCACAGGTCATGTGATTTCAGACCTGGAAGATGGTGCTTTGGATTTGGGCCACGCCATGTTGGAGGGTAAGCTTCCTGCTAAGTTCTACAAGGGCAATACTGAGAGATGGCGAAGGAGAAGGGAGAGGTTGACAGGCTGGGTTGCCTCTGGGGCTGGTTGTCAGTAAGAAGGCAGGCTGGAGCTAGCGGTGGGCAGCCCGAGGTTGGTGGGGCAGTGCCCCATTTGCCGTAATGGACTAGCCTTCACTGCTCCCTACATACGTGGCTTAGCACTTGCTTACTTAGGTAGCACCTCAGAAGGAGAGTTGTGCCACGCAAGCAAGTTCCCTAACGTGGCCGAAATTGCAGCGTATGCACAATGTGGGCTTTTGGGCTGTGTGTTCAGCAAGGCCTTGAACGTGCCTCCCTTTGTGTTGCCACACGCACCGGCTTTATTGCAGTAGGCAACGAGTAGCCGGGTATTGTTGTAGTCTGTCGTTAATGCATGGTGATTATATAAATGGCTTGCATTCCTTAATGCAGCTAATTAAGGGCCCCATCCAGCAGCAAGATCTATGATGCAAGTGCCACGCTGAAATAAAGGGAACCTGAATATCTTGTGCTCCTCCTCCTGTTCATGGCGCTTATGCAGAGGGCTCTTTGCTGAGTCGTGTCCTATAAAACACTAAATCCAGACAAGGGCTGCATCCGCACTGTGCATTTAAAGCACTATGATATCTCTTTAAATAAACATGGTGGATTCCCCCCCCCCCCAAGGATCCTGGGAGCTGTAGTTTGTTATGGTACTGAGAGTTGTTAGGAGACCTCTTCTTCCCCACGCAGAGCAAGAGTTCTCAGAGTGGTAGAACAATCAATCCCTTTTCTCAGCAAATTTGGTTATTGTAGCTCTGTGAGTGGGACAGGGGTCTCCTAACAACTCTCAGCACCCTTGATAAATTACAGCTCCCAGGATTGTTTAAGGCAAACCATGGCTGTTAGAGTGATATCACAGTGTTTCAAATGTGGATGCTGATAAAGTTGGCGAGAAGGGATAGAAGAGAAATGAAATCCTATTGCCATGAATTGGAGCCGAGAGCCAGTGTGATGTAATGGTTGGCATGCCAGACTAGGGGTGTCTTCAGACTGTCAATGTTGTCTGGGAGGAATTAAGGTCTGATCCATACTTCCTCTTGTCCCGCTGCTTTCCTCCATGGAAAGCTACTCTTTAGCATTCAGTCAGAGCAAATGGCAATCTGGGTTTTCTCTGGATTGATGTTTTCTCTGACTTAGCACTAAACAGGAGGCTTTCTCTGGGAAAATATGAGAGCAAGAGGTAAACTGCTCAGAACCCTGCTTTCTACGCATGAGACAAGCGTGGACGAGTCCTAAGTCTACACAATTATTGTTGAATCACTTTTATTAATTTTCCAATAAAAAGCATCCAATTAACATTTCAAATCATAATCCAATTAAAATAAAAAACTAAAATAAAAAAGACCAAATTACCATCCAAATTATAATTATTAATTTTTCGGGGCTTGCCATAGTCTGGACCTTGAAGCATATCCAAATCTCAGTCCTGCCTCTCCTCGTTGTTTCCATATTTTCCACATCTCGATTAAGTCTGCACAATTAAAGTGGATTAAAACACACTGTCACCCCATTGCAACAAATCCACTTAAACAAACCCACTGACGTTTTGGAAGATGATAAGGAAAAGTGTGGGATGAATGCATGATTAATGGGAAGAAATGCAAACATCCTACAAAGAAATCTGGATGAAGGCAGAATGAAAGCTCATTGTCATATCACCTCCTTGTAAATAAATTGGAAGCAATGCTCAGTAAAGACTGTCCAAGCAGTATCAGCATGAATGATGAATAAATAGGCTCTCTGGAGGAACTCAGGGACTTGAGGAGACATGGGATCAAATCCTCCACTCAACCATAAGAACATCAGAAGAGTCTGCTGAATCAGGCTAGTGACCCATGCAGTCCAGCAGCCTGTTCTCACAGTGGCCAATCAAATGCCTGTGGGAAGCCCGCCAGCAGGAGGTGAGCTCAAGAGCACTTTCCCTTCCTGTGGTTTCCAGCAACTGGACTATGGAGGCAGAGCATAACCACAGAGAGCTTTATCAATCATAAATTTGTCTTTGTGAATTTGTCTTCATTAGCAAGAAGCTCACCAGGTGAGCTGTCTGGAGGGAAGGTAGGATATCATTGCACTGAATGAGTAAAATAATCTGCAATAAATAAACAATCATTTGGAGCATTTGGACAATTCTTGAATTCTTCTCTGTGCCTTCTATGGTTAGTTTGTTCTGAACTATGGTTTTCAAACTAGGCAAATAATTGATATATTGGACAATCCAAGAGACCTGATACAAATTATCCACCGGAGGATCATTGTTTAGAAAAATAGGAATGCGAGGTTTCTCCAAAAATTGCATCACTTCTTAACCCCTATCCACATCTTCAAAATGAGGCTGCAGTGGACAATCCAAGAACATTTAAAATGCTGCATTTGAAATTGCCAAGTGAGGTGCTATCCCTCCTTGTGGGGGGAGAGCCGATCTCAGTCTCCATCTACTCAGCAGAGAAACTTAGGACCCATCTGCCCCCTCACAGAGATGCAATTCCCAGAGCAGTTCAACAGTCAATCTCTCTTCCCAGGGAACTCTGGGAATTGTAGCTCTGTGTAAGGAATGGGGTTTCCAAACAATCCCCAGCACCCTTAACAAACTACAGTTTGCAGGATTCTCTGGAGAAGACATTACTATTTAAAACAGTATGGTACTGCTTTAAATGCACAGTGCAGATGGTGCCATAGAGTCATAAGGGTAGGAGGTGGTCTTGCAGACCAACCCTCTGCTTGATGCAGGAAACTCAAAGAAGATCCCCTCCAACTAGTGGTTGTCCAGTCTCTACTAGAAGACCTCCAGAGAGGAAGAGGCCATCACATTCAACCAGGATCTACCCTCCAGAGACTTAAACTCATTAGATCTAGTCCTGCTCTCTGGGGCAGCAAAGAAAAAAACAACAACATTTGCCCTCTTCTCTGTGACAGCCTTTCTGGTATTTGAAGAGAGCTGTCATGTCTTCTCCAACAAGCATGATGTGCAATATATTAAGACATTCTGTTGTGCAAGAAGCATCAATGTGGTGTAGTGCAGTGTGCTTCAACCTAGGATCCCAATACATTGTTGGACCGCAATTCCTATAATCCCCAGCCATCTTAGTCAAGGGTGGGAGTTGTAGTCCAACAACATTTAGAGACCTGAGGTTGAAGAACAGTAGGGCAGTGGATAGTCCTGAACTTCAGCCAAGAAGTGCTGGATTCCAATCCTCTCTCAACCTTGCGGTACAATGGGCTGTCACTTTCTTTCAGGCCAACTTGAAAGGCTGAAATGGGGACAACTCATTCCTGAGTGGTTGTGGGTAACTAATCCATACAGCTGATCATCTCTGTAGCCCTTTCTGGAACCTGCTGCGATTTGTCTACATCCCTCTTGCTATAAATCTGTGATTCCCAAAGGCCATCTATCTAGTCCAGCACCCAGTTCTCACAGTGATCCACCAGATGAGAAGACTGCAAGGAGGGTCTCAGTGCAGTGAACAACTCTTTCCCACTTGTGAATCCCAGCAACTGGTATTCAGAGGCATAACGCCTCTGACAGTGGAGGGAGAAAGACAAGAGGAAGTTGAGAAAGACCGCCCTAGAGACTTGATCAAGAAAAAGTGGAGTAATGGCTTGATAGACCTGGGTCCAGAATTTGCTGGCGACACAGAAATGGCCTACCTAGGCTTCATTTACATCCTTTTCCTCTGCGCTTCTCCACCTTTGCTGCTCCCAATCTTCCCTTTGTAGGAAAATTATAGAGTGTGGTCAGGGTATCTCTTAATTGGCTGCTGTCTGATAAGCCACATAGCTGGAATACTCTGTGCTGTCAGGTGTCACATGCAACCAACAGCTGGCGTGTTCAAGCCAGGCCTCCTTTGATGTCATCAGAGCTCCAGCATCTATGATTTAAACAACCACATACTTGTAAGCTGATAATGCATGTGTCATTCTCCGTCTCTTCCCTCCTCCTCCCTCCCCATGCTGCTGAGTTTGTGCTCACAGCTGCGCTTTCAAATTCCTTGATGCAGTGGCCAACTTGGGGACTGTCGTATTCCAAGGGTTGGGGATTACGGGTCCTGGCATGATTTGCACATTCTCAAAGAGGCTGGCACTGTGCCCTTCTTTGTAGAGGACAGTCCTCATATTTGAAGACTGCCTCCCCTCTTAAGAGCCCTCTTACTGAAGCACTGTCCAGTCCAAGCCTGCTTTAAAGATTATGAACCATATGAAGAGAGATCAACTTTCCAACTATCTGAAGATAACAATCTGAAGATAAACAACTACCCAACTTTTAGAAGACATCTGAAGGCAGCCCTGTTTAGGGAAGTTTTTAATGTTTGAAGTTTTATTCTGTTTTTAATGTTCTGTTGAAAGCCGCCCAGAGTGGCTGGGGAAACCCAGCCAGATGGGTGGTGTAGAAATAATAAATTTATTATTATTATTAACCCATCAACAGCACCCAAGGAGCAGGCTGAGCATGGACTCAGATCACCTGATTGTATTCATATTTAAATCATAGCAATTATTTCTAGTCAATGTGGTGTAGTGGTTAGTGTTCTGGACAAGAGCCTGGGAGACCAGAGTTGTTCAAATCCCCACTTGGCTATTAACTGTAACTTGCCTGGTCATCCAAACCAGATAAGCTGTGGTTAATCTTAACTATGGTTTGTTGAAACAAATCATCTTCTAACCACAGTTGTGCAAGGTGACTTGTTTCAACAAACTATGTTTAGGTCAAAAACATTTTACAGTTCAGATGTAACACTAAACGTTGGTTAATTAATCTAGATTAGCCTCCCTGCAGCCAAAGGAGAAAAGCAGATGATGAAAGGTGTGAATCCATCTTCATACAGCTAACCCATGGTGTAGCTGTTGACACACAGTTTGATGTGATGTGATGTGTGAATTAGGACACAGGAAGACAGAACATTCTGGCTACAACAGTACTCAAAAAACAAGGTGCAAAGCTTAATTTAAAGAACAGAGTTGCACTTAACAGTATTGGATGATGGGGTTTCCCCTTCAGCATAGCAGTATAGTCCTGCATCCTAACATAGCAGCTTTTGTGATTGTCCCACATTAAGTCAGAACATGGAAATAGAGCTTAGTGACAGCACAATTCCACATATGTCTGCTCAGAAGGAAGTCCGCACAACATGACCAGATAAGCATTGTTATGCACACCCCAGTCTCGGAGGGGTGAGAGATTTCAGAGGTTCCCAACATGTACTTTAGCAGCAAGATCACTGGAGACTAAAGATGGTTCCTGTGATATGAAGATTTATTTACAGACACCAGCACCCACACTTATTGAGTATAAGAAGGAAGCCATACAGCATCAACACTCCAACAGAACCTGCTCCATTAGTCTTCTAGAGGGCTCCCAATGCTATAGCTCTTGCAGAGGGTGAGTCATGCCTCTGTGTCTCTTTCGGCTCCAGCTTCAAGACTGCTGGTCTTTTGTTCTCTTTCAGAAATAGACACCTTGATGATATAACCTCCAGCCAAGAAAGAAAGGCATGCCCCCTGCCATAAGTTTGTTTCTGTAGCAACCCATCACTTGCACTTGGCCTCGCTGTAGTTTTGCAAAAGCCCACCATTCTCCCAACAAAAGGGAACCTGCCAGGCTACACTTGTCCATCTGGCTTGACCTCATTAGCAGTCTCTTTTTACAACCAGAGTCACAGGATTGGGTGGGGCTCCAAAACGCATTTAGTCGAACTCAAATCTCATTACCGTAAGCATAGTATCATTGTGGACTTTATTCCCACCCCAACAATAGTGGCAAACTTACTTATATGGGAGAGAGTAGAGAGGTGCACTGAGGATATCATGGGAGTGGAGGGTCATGCATGCTTTATATAACCAGCTATTATTGCCATGAAGAATCAAGCCTGCTTCTCTGTGCATCATTGCATTGTGGATTCTGTTCCTTGGTCACACCAAAGGCTAGCGGAATGTCAAAAAGGGGTTTGATGGTATGACAGTTGCTGGAGGCGGGGACCATCCTATCTTAAGATGATCGCTTGCTAATACTCAGGGTGATCAGTTGAAGTTCCCTAAATGGGAGCAATTTCATTTATTTAATACAGACCAATTGGTTTGCATGGCGCTTTCTGAAGAACAGGTAGGACTGGTCCCTATTCCAAAATAGAGGGAAGCAGAAGGGAGTAAGGAAATGGAGGCACAGGTAGCTAAGGAAAGAGAATTTCATTTACACATACTTTAACTTGGTTACACTACAGGCTGGGTGGATAATCCAAAGGCTTTCTGGGAAAGATAATTTTGATGAGCAATTAAAAGGAAATAAGGGAAATGGTTGCACTGAGGCAATACAGCAAACAGTTCCAGGCTCAAGGGAGCAGTGGGGGGAAATGAAGAGTTGTTTCAGGGAGCAGGAGACTTTTAGCAACTTCCTCTACCTAGGGAAGTTTTTAATGTTTGGTGTTTCTTATGACGCTTTTCCATTTGTTGGAAGCCACCCAGAGTGGCTAGTGCAACTCAGTCAGATGGGTGAGGTACTATTATTACTATTATTACTACTACTATTGCTATTCTTATTATTACATCCTCAGTGAATTGTCCAGCAGAGCTGTTTAGAGTGGCATGGTAAAATCTAGTGGAAGGGGTTGTCTGGGTAGGTCCAGGGGGTGGTCAATGCCTCACTATGGGAGGGAGTTATAGCAGCCACCTTGAAAGAGACAGAGGTGCAAAACCTCCTGAAGAGGTCCTTCGTGGATCCAGAGGTCTTAGAAAACTATCTTCCAATCTCTAACATTTCCTTTTGGGGCAAAGCGATCAAGGGGGTGGTGACTACCCAGCTGCAATATGCTTGGAGGAAACAGATTATCTAGATCCATTCCTGTCTGATTTCAGGCCTGCTTCGGGCACTGGAAAAGCCTTGGTTGTCTTGATTGATGACTGCTATCTTTTTTATTATTATTATATTTTTCAGGTTTATACATTTCATTAATTTTACAATCATTTTTACACTTCCAAACTTGACTTCCTTCCCCCTCTTTCTATGGTTCCTTAAATTTATTTTTAATATCTTCTGCATATCCAAATTAACTTAATTTGCTCATTTATTCATCTACTTTAAATATATACTGCATATATATGTGTGTGTGTGTGTAAAACTGCAGGTTATTACAATAATCCTTATCGGTTTACAATTTATCTGTAAATATTCAATAAACCATTTCCATTCTTTTAGAAAAAGATTGTCATCTTGATTTCTTATTCTTCGGGTAAGTTTTGCCATTTCTGCATATTCCATAAGTTTTTGTATCCATTCTTCCTTTGCTGGGACTTCTGCTTCTTTCCATTTTGGGGCAAGTAACATTCTTGCCACTGTAGTAGCATACATGAATAAGTTTCTATACAGTTTAGGTAGTTCTGTCCCTATAATTCCCAAAAGAAAAGCTCCTGGGGTTGTTGTTTTTACAAATGTTATTTTAAACAACCTTTTCAATTCATTATATATCATTTCTCAGTAAGCTTTAACCTTACTACAAGCAACCCTACATGTTCTCCTCGACCCCTCAGTGGCTTTTGACACCATTGTCAGCGTTCTTCTGGAGTGACTCGAAAAAGGTGGGAGTTGGAAATTGGAAGTACTGTACTACTGTGTTGCTGCTCCTACCTGCAGGATCACTACCAGAAAGTAGTACTAGGAGATTATTGCTCAGGGCCAAGGCTTTGGGATTGTGTGGCCCCACAAGCATCCTTTCTGTTTCCTATGATGGTGACCCATGACAGGGCTTTTCCAGCAGCGATTCCTCATTTACAGAACGCCCTCCCTAGTGAGTTAGGTCTGTCTCCCTCATTATTGAATTTCAGAAGAAATTTTAGAAGATTCCTGTTTGCCCAGGCATTTGGTGGTTGAAAGACACTATTGATGACAACCTTCGGAATGGCTGGGGCAACCCAGTCAGATGGGTGGGGTATAATTATTTTTAAAATTATTATTATTATTATTACTTTTATTACTGGTTGTGAATGTTTCAAGTCTTTCCAGGATGTATTTAACAACTATTTTTAGAATTTTCTTTAAAAAAACAAAAAAAAACAACTGCTGCTGGTGGTTGTTTTTAAAAATGTTTTACCATTGCCCCTGAGCTCCTTCAGGAGGAAGGATGGGATAGAAAATACATACATACATACATACATACATAGCCAAGGGTGGTAGAGCTGAATGAGTAAAGGTTACAGGAATGGGTCCTTCCTAATGGCTGAGAATCTCTCCTCTCTGCCTTTGGAAGGTGACCCCCTTCAGCAGTGTTGAGCAGCTTTTGAACAAAGAAGCTGAAAGAGATGGGAGCTGCCTAAAGGTGAATTGGCTTGAGCTGCTCCACTTGCTTCCCTTTGGAAACATGATGCAGGATTAGCAGGTATGCCATCGACTGTTGGAGTCTTCTCCCCCAAAGCTGTCTGTTTGTATCCCTTCCCCAACATGGTGCCTTCCCAGAAGTTATTGGGCTCCAGCCCCCATAAATCCCAGCCATTTGGAGGGCACCAGGTTGGGGAAGGCTGAGTGAGCTGTAAAAGATGTACAGCAAAAACCTGTCCTACTGCCCCTTCCTCTTCCGCTCCGGGAAATGGAAGTGCATAGCACTCAGACAGACAGGTAAGCAGACAGGCGAGAGACACAATAACACGAAGGTTTTCTAAGTTATGCAAAGAGCAGTTGTGGCAAACAGTATGCCACAATGTATTTAGAACATTCCTCTCAAGCGCAAGGTATTATTATGACAATAATGGAAGCCATGGGTTAAAAAAAGACACTTCCTGGACTGTTGGATGTTTACAGCCAAGGAGCAAACCAGCAAGGTTTCACCATGTTCCCTTGCAAATAAATCACCCTACTACAAAGACTTGCCTACGCAAGCTTTTCCGCAGAATTAGCAAGCCTCTGTGTACAGTACTCACACCCCTTAAATGCTAGTTAATTAACTACACGGCCACCTCTCTGTCCTTCTTCAACCTCATTTCTTTTCTCCATTCAAGGACTTCTCATATCCTGCCTCTCTTCCAGTGAAGAGATTCAGAAACAGCTAACAAGAAAAAAGTTAAACGGAAACCAAGGTCATCTCAGTATTTTGCAGGAGGGAGTCAATTGCTTATTGGAAATGTAAGTCCCCCCCAAAAATCCATTTTTTAAAAAGCAAGCATTTTGCAGTGGTGAAAATAATGGCTTAACAGGGAAATGAGGGGTAGATGGGGCTCGGCGCTCATCCACCTGGGAAGGTAGCCCATCTAGAAGAAGGAAAACTCTAATCCTAAACTTCTTCACTCATTCATGCGAAAGGCTTTGGGAGTAAACCCTGAGGAAAAATCCATACCTACTGCCTTGTGGGACATCTTTGGGAGAAGAAAACGCTAAGGAGTAAACCCTACACAAATCTGGAGTGGAGTCCTTAAGATGGTTAGATGGCACCTTGTCCACCTCCTTGAGAGCCCCTGCCAGTCACTGTCAACAGCACTGGGCTAGAAAAACTAATGGCATGATTGTGGATAGGTCAGTCGGTAGAGCATGAGACTCTTAATCTCAGGAATGTGGGGTCAAGCTCCACATTGGGCAAAAGATTCCTGCATTGCAGGGCGTTGGACTAGATGACCCTGGTGGTCTCTTCCAACTCTAAGGCAGCCTCCTGTGTTTGGTGAGCACCTGTGGTATGAGGTTGCTTCACGATGCTGATGGCGATGCTGGAGCTCACTTCTCAGATGGTTGCTTCATTGCCACAAATGTTTTGCTGAATCAAATTACTGGCACAAGGGACTCATGACACCAGACCAGCCCTGCCCAACAAGATCTATGAAGTTTACCTGGAGTTTGTGGGTCTTAAGACAAGTGGACCCTATTTCAATCATTCCTCTTACTATGAAGAATTGGAAGCATACGGTGCTGGCAAACTTAAACCAATGTGTGAATCAGGTCTGTTGGAATCGACAGTGTTAACTTGTGTACAGTTTGTTAGAAGCAAGGAGCAGGTATCCATTTGGAAACCGGTCCTGTAAGAATTAGTATTTAAAAAAAAAGAGATATAAATAGCCAGTCAAAGCACTGCATCAGCAGAAGCCCCTCAAGGAAAGGAAAGACATAAATAAACACACACACACACACACACACACACACACACACACGTAGACAGTGGCTGACTGGCGCTCTGGGCACATTACATGTCACAACACAATAGAGTACGATGACACTACATCAAAGTCAATTAAGTCACAATTTTGAAAGATAGGGAGGAGAAGGTACATTACAAGAGAACCATCAATGGCTCTTTTCAAAGCTCCTGGTAATGTAAATGAGCAAGTGCTTTCTGATTAGGCACTTTTTAAAGCAGGGGTAGGCAACCTATGGCTGCATGCAGCCCTTAGCCTAATTACCCACCTCCTTCCCAAAGCCTAGTTAGCACTTTCCCAGCATTAGGAAGGAGGTGGGAAGGCTCTAGGAGCCTGCCAGAGTCCTTGTACTTTCTTCCCAAAGCCCGGCACCTCACTTTACTCCCAGTTTTGGGAAGGTGGTGCAAGGGCAGGGAGGGGTATCCAATTTTGGCCTGCCACAGGGCGCCATATTACCCTGGTGGGTAGTGAGGGAAGAGGCAATGGACTCTTCAAAGTGGGTGGCAGAGACAAAGAGAAAGAAAAGGGAGTGACAGAAAGAGAGAAACAAGTCATAGAGAAAGAGGGAAGAGGGGTAACTCTGTCCATCTTTGGTTCCGACTCCTGACAAATTACCCACATGCGAATGTGGCTTCAGCAGACCAAAGGTTGCTCTTCCTTCCTTTAAAGGGAGGTTGGCTGGAGCAAAACACTTGAAACACAAATACGTTTTTTGTGCCTGGTGTGTTATGGGCAGAAGTATAATTAGTCTGATGTGTTAGAAGGCACTGTAATGTAGTAGTTTGTGTGCAGAAGCAGGACTGGGGAGACCAATGTTCGACTCCCCACTCAGCCACGACATTCCTGGGTGACTTTGGATCAGTCATTCCCTCTCAGCTTAAGCTTCCGCACAGAAAATAAAATGGGGCCATGAGTGTGTATGAAAGAGAACTATGTATGTTCACACCCACACCAGACATTTAGAGCCCACAGCATCTCCCAAAGAATCATAGGAACTGCACTTGGTCAATGGTGCTGGGAATTATAGCTCTGTGGTGGGTAAACTACACTTCCCATGATTCGGAGGGACGGGACTATGTGCTTTAAATGTATGGTGTGGATGTGACCTATGCTGCCTCGGCTTCCATGGAGGAATATCTGGATATAAATGCAATAAATCAGGATATTCCATGGAAGAATATCAGGATATAAATGGAAAGTGCATGCTCCTTTTCATATGAAGACAGGAAAGAATGCTGCACGAATTTTACTTATGCTGCATTTTAATCCATCAAGTTGTCCCACCATCTCAGCCATCTCCCAAAATGATTTCCCAAAGCAATGCCCTTCACCTGTCCAAGCTTCAAGCTTTTCCATCACTTCCATGTGATCACAGCCAAGGAGGAGGGGGGCAGGGATGAGTGAGTCTGGTCGCCTCCAAGATGCCCAAGGGCCCTTAGCTAAATTTACAGAGGGTTTTGTTTTGTTTTTTGAAAATGTCACATTCCTACTCTTTCAACATTTCAAGATACAGAGACAAAACAAAAAAAGGGGAAACAAGATTCCATCAGTTGTGCACTAAATCTGCCTACAGTGTTCTGGTCAACTGCTGTAATCCGACACAGTTTTAGGAAATCTTAAACCCATTGAAATCAGGGGGTTTAACTCTGTGCTGGATTTTGTTCAGTCAGTTCAGACCCCAAAGGTAGGAAAAATGATTGATTGGCAGCTACCACTTATTTTATTAAGCACATTTAACAAATTACTTAACTGCAGACATAGTAAAGGGCTTAAATTTAGGCTTTTTTATTTGTTGTTTTCTTAAACTAACCCACCTTGCATGCATGTACCCGGTTGGAAGGCTCCATCAGCACAAAATTCCTGCAGCACCCAATCACTTCCCAAATCCTCCTCCCTTCCATCTGAAAACAAAAAAAATGTCTTCAATACATCTCTATAAACTCCCCATACCTCACCATTCCATTTATCTTCCCTCACACTTCTCACATCCAATCTTCATAAAGGCCAGTCAGTTTCAACATCCTGTCTTCTATTCCACACTATCTCCCCTTTCCAAGGTTAGACTTGGGTCAGGGCTGGATCGTGAGAAACATGAAGACGAGAGTACTTCTGAGTATGTGCAAAGTACCGGCCCCCCCTCTTCTCTCCACGACCTCTCTGAATAACCACCATCAGCCAGGCTTATCTGTGCTTTTAAGACGATGGCCGTGAATTCCAGACCGGCTCCGAGCCCCGGCTACGCAGACTGCTCTAATTTCTATTTTACCTTTTAAGTCAGGTTGCTTTGAGCAGCACTTCTGTCTCTTTAATCACAGCCTTCCGTACGCTGACCAATCAGAGACAGGATTCCCTTCGACGTCCGAGCCGAGACTCAGCTGCCCTCTTCCAATACTTCATCACTGCATATTTTCATTCGGATTGCTTAAGGGGGCAGGGCGCTATCGAAAGTGGGGTGGGGCTTGTTTCCAATTAGAACGTCCGGAGCTGCCGAAGTACGTCGAGGATTGGTTGGTCGAGCCGAGCCAATCGCAACGCGTCGCCGCAGGGATATATAAGACGGCTGCACACTTATAGGCATCCGCAGTGCTCGTGTTGCAGGCGCGGCTGGAAGGAGGGGACGGGTCGAAATAGGGGCTTGGCAGTTGCACGCGGCGCGGTTACGCCTCCCTTTTCCCCGCCCCCTCCGGTCCCTTCAGATATAGACTTGCTTCTCTCAGCTCTGCAGTGTGGTAGTTGTTGCTGCTGCTGCTGCTGTTCTTCTGCCCGGCCTGGAATTTTCTTTCGGCTTTTTTTAAAAAAAAAAATTAAAAATCAATCCGGTTTGGTTTTCTCGGCGAGTCCAGCCCGTTTTAATTTTCTCCTCCAGCCTCAGCGTTTCTTCTCTTCTCACCATGCGCGCGGCGGGGTCGGCGGCTGCGGTGACGGGCGCCGGGCCCTCGGGCGCTGCTGCGAGCTCGGAGAAGCAGCCGCCCAGCAGCGGCAGGGACGGGCGCTTCAGCGTCCTCGGCTGGGAGCAGGTGAAGCGGCTGGACCACATCCTCGAGGAGGCCGTCCCCATCCACGGCCGCGGCAACTTCCCCACCTTATCGGTGCGGCCGCGCAGGATCGTGCAGGTGAGTGGCAGGACCCGGTGGACCGGCGTGGCCGCGTACTTAATCTCCCCACCCCCCCACCCCCGCCCAAAAAAAGAGGCATTATTAAGAATCGGCACGTTTACACGGGAGTAATCCCCGTTGCCTTCAGTGGACCTGCCTTCTAAGGTTCTGACTTTCAGGAGTGAAAACTCTGGAAACAGTCTTAAAGGCACATCTTTGGGCTCTTCTTATTTATTAGGCTATTTAGCCTTGCCCCGTCTGCCAACAACAGCCGTAAGTTCCTAACAGCAAAGAGAATGCACTGCAATTTAACAATAAAGCATGCCTTTTAAAAGAGCAGCGGTAAAGCATCGATTACTTTGCAGCAGGACATGCCCAAGATTGCCCCCGTTCGCCAGGCTTCTTATTGCATGTTATAAAAGGCCACGAGTTTCCCTCCTGACAAAGAACTCAAAGACAAATCTTGTCGCCTGATCTTAGTCATGTTTACTTGAATATAAAACTTGTTGAGTTCAGCGGGTCATACTCCCCAGGAAGTCTCCCTAGGGATGCAGCCTTAATAAGCAACATAGCTGTCAACTGTCATTAGGTCAGTGCAGCCTTCTCTAGCTATTATACAGTGTTCACTTATTTGACTCATTCTGAACTAGAAGATCTGGTATAAAGCCTGTATGTGAGAGGCTGCATACATACCATACATTTAAAGCACATTCTCTCCCCACCCTGAATCCTGGGAACTGTAGTTTACCTCTAACAGAGCTACAATTCCAAGTACCCTTAACAAACTACAGTTCCTTGGAGTCTTTGGGAGGGTGCTTAAAATGTACGGTGTGTACTCAGCCTGTCAATTAGGAGAGGAACTAGAAGAGCCTATCTTGGATAACATTATTTATGTTATCTCTTCTATGTAGCCATTGTTCTTGATTGGAATGAATAGGTGTTTGTAAAGCATAATTTTGTAGCCAGTTTAGCTATTGTGGCTCCTGCCAGAAAAGCCAAGGAAGCATATTGGCCGTGAGTACTTAGCCTTATACAGTATATTCTGAGAATGTAAAGTTTTTTGAGTAATTGTGCTAATCCTTCTCATAATCCCCCGTTAAACTAAATGAGCATTAACTCCATACTGTGGAGAGTAGGCCAGGCTTATATCGAAGCCAAAATTTGGGTGCCTTAATTGACAGCTCAGGCCTTGGCTAGCTGTAGGTTTGACAAAAACTTATTTGGCAGAGAATAGTTCAGAGTATTGTATATGTGAAGTTAGTAATTGCAACAACCTTGATATTGATGCCCCCAATTACAGGTGGGAGCCAAGAATGGTAGATTGCTGCAGTGTTGCACCAGATCTGTAGTTAATGAAATACAATTTCTAAGTTCTTAACTGAGTTGAGACTAGTAGTCTAAGTGAAATCTTAGAAATGAGGAATGTTAGCTGTGATTGGTAGGATACTGAAAAGTGCCCTGATGTAGTGGGTGGTGGTATTAAGAAATTATACACTACTCTCTAGCAAAAGGCCACAGGATCGTTTACTACATGATAACATAAATGTAATACAAAGACAAGTGTAGGCAGTCTGTGTTTTAGGGTACCCTTCCCTTTGATCCTGTGGATTAGGAAAAGGCTCTGTCCCTGAAGCAGAAGGGAATGGAAGACTTTCAAAAAACCCAACTCCCATGGGGTAACCATATCCGTCTGTTGCAGCATTAAACAAGAGTGACACCCTAAGATTTGTTAGCCCACAGAAGTTTATAGAATATCTAAACTAGCTCTAATCCACGAATTTGTTTGTCATAGTAATCCAAGTCTTTAGGGTGCCATCGCTGTGGAGTAGGTGTTGCTGCCTGGGGATGACATTTGAGTTATCAGCTGTGAGGCAACACTCATTTTAACACAGGGTTGTATGCTGACAACTGGTCATTGGCCTGTACTAGAGAAGATGGGTTGGTTCGCAGGTGGGAATTCTTGGATCACAGGGGCGGTAGGGCTGCAGCCCGTTAACAAAAGTGGCTAGAGAGACAAGAAGGGCAAAGACATCTTCTGGCTGTGAATCGGTTGTAAGGAGGGGAAAGAATGAACCGGGGGGGGGGGGCTGCCTGAAATGAAGGTACTTTCTATGCACAATTTATGTTGAGCTATTTGTGGGACCTAGAGGAAGAGAGGTGGGGAGTGCCACACAGTGCCACCCCCAGATCCTAATAGAAAGAAGTTGGCAAAGTCCTTCCATATTGGAGCAGCTCTTGAGACCTTCCATAGTCTTGCTATGTAAGACTATAGAAGTCTACTATGGAAGACTATACCTTCCATAGTAGAAACCCACAATTGTATACTAGGTTCAGGTGCCCTATTTTGAAGGCAACCCTGTCCCAAGAAGAGCAGTAATTAGGTTAAATAGGGTTGGGAGTATAGGAAGGCGTCGGTCATGGGTGTGCGACTGCAGTGGGTTGTTGGAGAGTCAACCTCAGGCTGGTGAGCAAGAGAGTTGATAGGCTGAGCAGAAATAACCCCCTGCTCCTTATTTCCCAATCCCTTCCGTGTGTTTCCCTAGCGCCATATTTCTGGCAGTGGTCGGTCCCTAGACTTGATTGTTGGGGGTGAGGAGAACTTGCTCTAGTGAAGCACGCTTAAGTCCATCCAGATAACTTTGCAGAAAAAGAAACGATTCCTTGAGCAGAGTTGGTTACAGCAAAATCCCATTCCATTAGAACACCTTCACACCATACATTTAAAGCACTGTGACACCGCTTTGAACAGTCATGGCTTCCTCTGAATAATTCTGGGATCTGTAGTTAAGAGTGCTGAGTTGTTAGGCAGCCTCACAGAGCAGTTCTCAGAGTGGTTGAACAAACAATCCCCCTTCGCAGGGACCTCTGGGACCTCTTCAAAGATATGTTAGATAAAGATGTGGAAGGAATGCACAGGTTCTTCCCATTCCCATAGGAACATGTAGGAAGTTACCTTATACTGAGTTAGGCCACTGGTCCATCTGGCTCCATACTGTTTGCACTGACTGGCAGCAGCTCTCCAGGATTCCAGACAGGGTTCTCTCCCAGCCCTGCCTGAAGATGCCAGTGATCAAACCTGGAACTTTCTGTAGGTAAAGGTGTTCTGTCACTCAGCTGTGGCCCTTCCCAAAGGGTCTGAGGTTGTTTTGTTAAGGGAGTATTCTTTCTTCTGGTAAACAGCTGGCAATACTGCAAAGGGTGAGGGTTAGTGAAAGAACAGTACATTTGTCTAGGAAAGGGGGGGGGGTCACGCTTCGCAGCTGAAATTGGTGTCTACAACACTTGATCTTTCCATTATTTGCAAATTGATGTCTACTGCTGTTGCCAACTGGCACTTGAAACAGAACTAGTGTGTCTGAGGTCAATTCTAAATTGTATTAAATTCGGTATTGTGTTAAACGGAGGTGTTGTATATGACTCCCCGGGGTTCCTTTGGGAGAAAGGGTGTGTTTAGAATCCTCGAAACAGCGTTGCTTTGACAGACTGTTTGGTAAGGATGGGTTTAAAAAGCAGGCATCCATATACAAAGTGTAAAACCACAAGATTTATAAGGAAACAAAACCGAAAGGCCACAATTGGCAGAGATGCCTCTTATGCCAAGCTGTGTTTGAACAGCTCTTACTCAATATCCTTTGGGGAGGGAAGAAACCAAGATGTGCAAGGCACTTAGTATCTGCCAAGGGTGGCTCCCTTTACTGGAGGAGGCTTTCATTTAGCTTTCTCATAAAGCACGGGAGGCTTATAGAAGCAATAGGAATTGTTGCCCCTGTGTATGGTTCGCTTCTGTAGCATGGCATCAGCCTCTGTCAAAGGTTAGTGGCTGCCTTCCTCAGTGAAACGAGGGCCCCTTTCACACTAGGTCTTTAGCACACCTGATGCATTACTTCCTCACATCTGGCTGGAAATGAGTCTTCCAATGTGATTCCATGTGGCATTGAATGGTGTGCTAGATTCCCCATTACAATTCTCCAGAATTGTCCCTCCCCACCATAGCAAAAGCGCACAGTGCATTGTTGGAACACAGCCTGAGAGCGGCTAAGAAATAGAATACTGTAAATAAAACTGCTGTGCAAGTCGGCTTATATTTTAGCGTATTAGTGCAGAAATGGAGGTAAGTGCCATCTTTTGAAGCTAATGGAGAATGGACTTGTACTCCTGCTATGATGAGTACAAGCAGCCAATGCAGGTTGAAATCCTACCAAGCAACTGCTTCCCAGCAAAGAGACTTATAGCATCTTTGAAAACAGACTCACGGGAGCACAGTGGGGAAAGGCCAGCCATGTAGGAAGGTGGGTCTTCCCCAGGTGGCTCAGTAGTACTTTGCAAGTCCACATGTGTTGGCTGGTGGTGCCGTTGTGGTGCAAATCAGAAATCTCAAGCCCTGTATAAGACAGAAGAAGAGGAAAAACTTTAGAATGTGACAGTTTGGCAGAGTGATTATCTGGGTTCTTTAGGAAATGAGAGTACATGTCTTTTTATCAGAACAGTTGGGTGGGTGGGTGTGAGCAAGCAAGCAATCGCCCAAGGTCACTCAGCATTAGATGTCACCATTGACTAGTCTGACTAAAGCAGTTCATGTCAAATGTTGGACCCTGCTCTGATGAGCTTGCATGCTGGCTGGCCCTTCATTTGGCACCCCTCTGTCAGCTTATATGGAGCTTGGAATCTGCTAGCAGAAAATAAATCTGCTGAGGTAGTGATATCTGGTCTCTTGGGCTTGGCTCTGTGCCATCAGGGCTTGGGAGTCTCTAGCTGTAGCGGGAATGGAAAAATCTGTGCAGGTTTCCTAGTCCCTATGGTTGGGAGATGTAGTGGGGCATCTGACTGCAGGAGTTGGGCCGTTAAAATATTTTCAACTTCTTCCAACGGGTGTGAAGAACATTTTACTTTTGATGGTAAATATTGCAGGTGACCATTATCCAATAGGTCTGCATTTTAACTAAACTGGACAGAAATGGGTTCTTGGGGTTAATAAAATAGTAAATAAGTTTAAGTAATGGCAGGCAGCACAGATGTGTGTACAAAGACAGGCTCTATAGAGCAGCCTTTCTCAATCTTGGATCCTTAGATGATGTTGGACTGCAGCTCCCATCATTCTTAGCCAGCATGGTCAGTGGTCATGGATGATGGGAGTTGTAGTTCAAGAACATCTGGGGAACCCAAGGCTGAGAAAGGTTACTGCAGAGCAGTGATGGCCGTACTTGGCCCTCCAGCTGTTTTGGGACTACAACTCCCATCATCCCTAGCTAACGGGACCCAGTGGTCAGGGGTGATGGGAATTGTAGTCCCAAAACAGCTGGAGGGCCAAGTTTGGCCATCACAGCTGTAGAGCATTTCCATGTGCTTCATCCAAGAAGTGTAGGTTTACACACAAGTGTATTTCACAGCCCTTGTGAGGTAGACTGAGATGAGATAATGGTGACTTGCCCAGTGCCACTTTGCTGAGCACCATGGGTTCAAATCTCTATTTGTTCTTATCTGTTTCTACCTGACCAGCTCAACCGAGAATTGCTGTAAAACTGACCTACAAGACAAAATCTGATGATAGGCTATCACATATGGGGGAGGTAGTAATGACGACAATGCTCGTGCCAGATGGACAGTTTTGTGGGGTTTTTTTGTTTTTTTGTTTTGCTATTTTATTGACAATAGATGGTTATTAATGGTCTTTAGTCTTGGATATTATCTTGATGGCAAAGGTTTAATAATATGGTAGACCAACATGTTCTAGATTTGTAGATAGAAACCTGACTTATAGCAGTTTAGCATCAGCTGATATCGCTGGGTTTTTTTATCTCCAGCACACTTTGACTTGCTTCTGTGCCTTCTGGGTTAATGACAGATTAACCCTACAGGTTTAACAGGCGCAAAGCAACTTGTTGTGCCCAGCTTTACCTACTAGCTTGGACTTCCTGGAAAGGTAAAACTACAACTCCATGTCTAAATATCAAGGTGGATTTTTAACATTCTAACTGGAACACAGTGCCCTTAAAGTAGACATCTAAGTACAACACAGTAGCCCTGAGCTATAGCTGAAATGGGGACAACCTGAGACAGGTAAGTACGCAGTCGCCATTTAGCTGAACCTTACACTCACTTCCAAAGCATGACTGTTTGCAATTTTGGCACTTGGCTGCCAAACGCTTCCAAACTGCAGAAAGTGAATCTTAGCACATTGTAACACTTCTGGGTGGAAATTGGACTTCGTTTGTACTTGGCAGTATGACAGGCAGGTCTGATATGGAAGTACATTTCCTTTCTCTCCCTTATGGAGGGCAGTTTCTGCATGTCAAAGCAGAAGTCAGTTGCATGCACAGGGCTGGAGCTGCTGGAGAACTCGGTGCCCTGGTTTGTATGTACCGAAAGTGAATCAAACTGATATGTGCAATTTAACTACAGGCGGTTGTAGTTTCCTTTGATATTTTATAAATTATTATCCTCTTTATCCCAGCCATCCTTCAAGTAGCCAAAGGTTCTCCTTCCACCTCAATTTCATCCGAACTGTTTTGTGATGTAAGTTAGGCTGAGAGAAACTGACCAGTCCCAAGTCACCCCGGAAACAATGCCTAAGCTGGGCTTTGAACCCAGATCTCCCTGAACCACACTGGCTGTAACACATTATATTTCTTTACATATTCATTTGGCGGGGAGGGGCATGTGTTGGTGCTAACATGTACATGGAAGCAAGGTCTTCTTGGTATACCTGACTTAAGTGAGCATCTGCGTAGAAAGTCGGTACACTGAAATCTCCAACAGCCACAAAGCTGTCCAATGCTTGTTGACTCTTCCAATGAAGCTAGATTGATAGCATTGAAGGTTGTTTCCAGTACAGTCCATTTGCCCTGAAATAGCCTGCTCTGCTGTGTGTCATAATTGCCACAAATTACTAGGGATTTGTTTGTCCGTGAAGTAGCAACAGTGTGCTTAGTAGGCATTAACGTTGCACCAATAAGCTGCTGCATATTCATTTTGTATGGGAGGTGGCTTCATTCCTCTGCAATGACTCACTAATGTAAAATAACTCACATAGGTTTCTTTCTTTTTTTAAAGCATTGTTATAGAGCTGGCTGCCTTTCGCAACATCAGTTATCAGGAGTTGAAGGTCTTCAAGAGGTGCATGCACACACTCATTAAATGAATTATGTGCAAGTTCAAAATGCTGTTAAATTTTGTCAGCAGTGTCATGATTTTCCTTAAAAATAGCTCAGAAATGCCTTTTCTTTTACTAAAAAAAAAGCTAAACAACTTTTCTGTCTGGATTTTCACTGTTTGAAATAAATGGCAACCCTAAACAGAATACTGCATTTCATTGAGCTTTTGAATTGTGTACTTCTCATAACCCAAAACTATAAAACTTAAGGTAAAACTGCACTTGCCTAGGTGGACAATAAAGTGTATACGTAGGAAGAGAACATATGGTGAATAGCTTTTATGTGAACTAGACCTGTGTTCCCATGGTGTGGTGCCCATGGACATGTCCCATGGATGATGGTCTGTGCTGTTTCTAAATTAGCAACGCCAGTTGTCAAGGACAACAAAGAATGGTTGCACAGAGGCAAAGCAGCTGCAATGTGGCACCTGCAAGGTTTTTCTTTGCGGGATGGCACAAATGATGTGGCAGCTAGTGGAGAAGATTCTGCTGGCAAGGGATGAAGTGCTAATCCAGCATGCTAAAGATTTGGAAGGCAAGCACTGGCATGTAGGAAATGGGCTTGTTTGATGAATTCAACTTTATTGGGTTAGGGATAGCAGTTGGGAGATAGCAGTAATGCTGATGATGGGATTTTAGCAGACTAGATGTAGAATCTGGCTGGCATGCTAGAACTGGATGGAGACACCTGGGTTTAGATCAGTAGTTCTAACTGGCCCCACTCCCTCACTGGAAACGAAAACAGCTTTTTTGAATAAAGGGATGGTATGGCCCCTGGGTAGGCAGTTTGCCTTTCTAATCCATTTTGGGTTTGATGCCTTGAGGGAGCATCAGGATTGGTATGTGAAATTGTAGCACAGGCAGTAAATGGTCCTGGCAGCAACTACCCATGCTCTGTATCTGCCTGGTTTCCTTATACAAGCACAAGAAGCAAGAACACAACACACACTCTCCAGTTCTGTGGAATGATGAAACCTACACACAAGCAAATCCACTTTCCTTGCAGAATTCCAAGACGATACAGAGTAATAGAGATTTGCCTCTTCGAAGTAACTTCCTCCTTTGCAGTAGTAACTTCCTAAACTGACTACTACTTTGTAGTAGTCAAAAGGGAGCCATTTGCCCTGGCTACGAAATGCTCAGAAATCCTGGGGCATGGAACTGGTTGCAATTGGATGACATGCTAAACACACCATGTAGCTGGTGGACGCATACCTATGAAATCTAAATAGAATGCTTGTTAGCAGAAATATGCCAGGCTGCAATGTGATTCAAAGTAGCTATCATTTGAGAGTGGAGAAGAAGACAAGTAGAAGTAGAGCACTGAACCAAATGCAACAGTGCAGTTTCTATTGAATGCAAATCGAGGCCGGTGATGGTGGTATTTGATTATGTATAATGCGCTGCAATTTAAGTTAATCTATTGATTGGCTAGAAAGAAGCTGCAAGCTGAGTTGTTCAAGCTCTTATTTAGGCAGATGGGTTGGGGCAAAGCACCCTGTTTTAGGCAGGTCACAGCCAATTTTGTAAAAGCTTTTGCACATGCTTCCAATAAGTATATAACCTACTTAACCACTCCATAGCACTTGCATGGCATTTACATATTTTACAAAAGATGTTGCCCAGGTCATTTGGAAGACACGTCACTAAACAACTGCATCTGTCCCGCACTTCCATTATCTAGCAGAAAGGGTAGCATAGCACTTTTCTGTAGCTGCATTTGCACACTGTGCTAAACCACCGGTCTACTCTGAATGTGCAGGTGGTTCTTGCTTCGCTCCTTGAAAAGGCAACAAGCCACAATTCTGGCATCCAAACCCAGGAGTCATGCTTTGTTTTGCTCTAAAGAAGCCACATTCTGAAGCCAAAGTTTGTTGGCTTTATCAATCGTGGATGGCCTGAGCAACGCAAGAAACCTAGCCCCGGGACCTTGGTTTGATGCTCAGGCTAAGGGAAGACTGAAGCTAGAGCCATCTTTATGGTTTACTACGATGTACAAACAGGGCCAGTTTGATCCAACTAGTTTCATTTAACTCTAGAAAGTGAACTTGTCAAAAGTGGCAGCACTGGGGGTGCCCTTCGGAGTAGACATACCTCTGTTTGGCTTCATCCCTTGTTAGATGTTAATTATAGCCTGCATTCCAGTGTGACAAATAGATCCAGAGGAGCCAACACGCCTCATAGATTCGACTGTGACAAAGCACAGGTTTTAAGAAGGGGCTTTTGTTGCCCATCCACTTAAACAGCCAGAGTGGTTGGGGCAACTCAGTCAGATGGGTGGGGTATAAGCAATAAAATTATTATTATTAATAATAATTATTTTTATTTTTATTATAGATGGCATGTGTCTGCCCACACAGCTTTTTCTGTTTTAAGAAACATCACACCCATGTAGCTTTCAGCAGTGCTACTTTAGCATTAAAGGGCTGATGTTTTTAAAGGGAAGCCAGTGCTTTTTAAAAACAAAACAAAAAGAACCCTAGCAGCACACTCAAACAGCTCCCGGCAGTTTTCTGTAAACAGAAAGGCGAATGACTCTGACCAGATAAACATTAGTCAGTCTCAGATGCAGAGCTTGCCAGTCTTGAGCAAGTAACCTAAAAAGGCAGTCAGTTTTGTGAATGCTTGATGTGTGTAGCCTTTAAACCAAAAGAGGTAAGGAACACTGGATGAAAAGGCAGCTGAATAAGCTGCTGTGTCTGGCCTACCAAGTGGGTAGGTGGCAACACAGTAGCTCTATATACGGACCTGTCTTCCCAAAAAGAAGGCAAGCAGCCCTCTTCTGTTAGCTTCTGCCAACAAGCGGCCCAAATTGTTGCTAGATAAATGAGAGTTTGCCTGCCACACAGCTTTCTTCTTTTCATAATCCAAACTGAAGTGTGCCTGTTCATTTTTTAATTATTTTCTTGCTATTTTACAACCGCCGGGGGCGCATCACATTTTTCAGGGATAAAAGTAATAGTTACCAACTTCCTTAACATTAAAATTCACCAAATTCCTTCATATTAAAGCTCCCCTCCTTATACACAATTAAGATAGCTTCTTTCCCAATATACCTGAAAGCGAAGTCTTCTCTTCCCTGCTGCATATTTGAAGGTTTGACTAAGCTGTACTCGTAGGCTAAATTCTGCTGCTAGGTTTATGAATCCTCTGTTAGTGTTCTAGCTGGAGTTTTTTTAAAAAAATAATAATGCATAATTTCAACATATAAATGCCTCCAAGACGAATTATATTTGCCTCCAGCCTTTGTCCGGATGACGAAGTGTACACTTTGTATGGTTCAGCTACCCTTTCCATACTTGCAAATACCTGGTTGTACTTGGCCTACATGTTTGGTGCAGGCATATTGAAGTTAGTGACTTAGTCTGGAAGATCCACTAACAGACTGGGGGTGTGGTTTATTTCCCCTTTGGTATATTTCAGGCATGTCCAACAGATTGTGATCTACCGGTAGATCACTGGATGTCTGCCCCGCACCCCAAAAATATGGGGCTTTCCTCCTCCCTAAGAAAAGCTCAACAACTTTGACCTGAACCCCCAAAAACAGGGCTTTCCCTTTGATCCCTGGTATATTTTAACCTACATTGATTCTCACAGTTAGCTTCACCCTTGCAGCTGCCCCTTGGATTGGCTTCATGTTGGCACGTTAAATCTCTAAAATAGGAGTGGAGAACCTTTGGCTCTCCAGGTGTTGCTGAACTACAACTCCCATCATCCCTGACCACTCTTGCTGGCGCTGATGGGAGTTGTAGTTCAGCAGTCTCTGGAGAGGCCAAAGGTGCTCAAAAATTACACAGCCTGGAAACCCAAGACTCTGGTTAGGTTCATATGGCGGTTCTTTTGCTATAGAGCCCCTGGTAAGAGCAGCTCCAGAAATGAACGAAAGCATGACCAATATTTTTAGGCACCTTGTGCCAGTTAGACGTGTTTGGTGCTGTAGGCTCCTCCCTTGGCTCTTAATCTTGCCATTTTGCACGCCAGATGAAAGTTCTAGGATACTCTTGGCTTAAGAATAAAGGCTGTAGGAGGAGGCATGGTTTCCTGCATTGAACTTGTCCAGGCAGCTGCTGCTTTAGGGTGGGGATCAGCAACAGATCTCCAGCTCCCAACATGGAATGCCTGAACAGCAGTGCTCATGTAAGCCCATTTGTGCTCCGAAGCCTATTTGAGGTTAAACGAGATGCGATGTCAGCAGATAGGTGATCTTCCAGTTTTTTAGTTTTTTTGTTCAATGGAATAGTCACTTGGGTAGGTGTAAACCCTTCCCATGTCACTCCCTAGTTTGAAATTGCTCTGCCAAAGCAACTCGCCTCTGGAAACATACAGGTACCTATGGCCTGGGTTCCCCTCTGAGTCACAGAGCAGCTTTGTGGAGGTGCTGGCACATTGGAAAAGGCTGAATGGCTAGTAGAAGCAGCATGGTTACCATCAGACCTGTGGCCTCTGCTGCTGCTGCTGCTGAACTACTTTTAAAACCAAAAGATATGATCGCTGATCTCCTGATCTAGTTGCATCCATGGAAACGAAAGGTTGTATCCTAAGTAGCATTAAGCAACTCATTTAATCAGTACATGGATTTCTCCTTGCACAATGGATGCCTCCCCCCCCCCCCAGTGCCCCTTGAATGTGTTTTAGGAGTTCCCCACCACGACCACCCTTTGGAGCAGATTTGGGGAGTGTGTTGGGCCATGTGCAGAGGGCTAAGAGGAGGGAAGTTGCATGAGCAGAAATTCGTGTACTGATGGGATGTGTTGACTATGCCCCGAGTCTTGCATTTAGCCCTTATGAGTGTGTTAACATACTCACACAGGTCACCTATTTAAACACACCAGCTGATGTTTGCTTAGGCCATTTAAAGTTTCCTCCCGTACTTACAGCAATGTGCTTTTCCCCGTGTTGTAGGTGGTCCGTAGCCGTCTGGAGAAGCAGGGAATTGCAGTCCACAACGTGAGGTTGAATGGCTCGGCCGCAAGCCACGTGCTCCATCAGGACAGCGGTCTGGGGTATAAAGATCTGGACCTCATTTTTGGTGTAGACTTGAAGAGTGAGGACGTCTTCCAGCTAGTGAAAGATGTAGTGATGGACTGTCTGCTGGACTTCCTCCCGGAAGGGGTAAACAAAGATAAGATCACTCCCATGACGCTAAAGGAGGCCTATGTGCAGAAGCTAGTGAAAGTGTGCAATGAAACAGACCGCTGGAGCCTTATTTCACTTTCAAACAACAGCGGGAAGAACGTGGAGCTCAAATTCGTAGACACTCTCCGGCGGCAGTTTGAGTTCAGCGTAGATTCCTTCCAGATAATATTGGACTCACTGTTGCTTTTTGGAGAGTGCTCAGAGAACCCGATGTCTGCAAACTTCCACCCTACGGTCACCGGGGAGAGCATGTACGGGGACTTTGAGGAGGCAATGGACCACCTGAGGAACCGGATCATTGCCACCAGGAATCCGGAGGAGATCAGAGGTGGTGGGCTTCTGAAGTACTGCAACCTCCTGGTGAGGGGATTTAAGCCCAAATCGGAAGTAGACATGAAGGCGCTACAGAGATACATGTGCTCCAGGTTTTTTATAGACTTTCCTGACATTGGGGAGCAGCAGCGGAAGCTGGAGTCTTACCTTCAGAGCCACTTTGTGGGGATGGAGAGCAAGCGGTACGACTGCCTGATGACCCTTCACAGGGTGGTGAATGAGAGTACGGTGTGCCTGATGGGACACGAGAGGAGGCAGACGCTGAACCTCATTGCCATGTTGGCTGTGAGGGTCCTGGCTGAGCAGAACATAATCCCGACTGTCACAAACGTGACCTGCTATTATCAGCCAGCCCCTTACGCCAGCGAAGTAAACGTAAACTACTATGTAACCCACATGCAGCCTCTGC
This sequence comes from Podarcis muralis, assembly GCF_964188315.1. NCBI lineage: Eukaryota > Metazoa > Chordata > Lepidosauria > Squamata > Lacertidae > Podarcis > Podarcis muralis. The sequence goes on along the minus strand of NC_135661.1, from coordinate 66,263,644 downwards.
TGCCTTGCAGTCACTCCTATCCAACTTGGCTTCCCTGCAACTAACCACTGACATTGCTCCAGTCCTTGTTCTCTGGGAAGCAGAGGCTGTACAATTCAGAAGAAAAATGGGTCTCTTGCTCAAAGTGTCTTCCTCCTACATAGGAACAAAGTCTGCTGTATATTGTGGGCAATTGTGCAGTGTTATGAGTAGTTACCAGAGATGTTTACAGTAAGAAAAGGATTGAGTTTATGTATGAGGTGGATGGATAGGATTAGGTTAAGAAAGCAGAGCTGCACTACCTGAGATGCAAGCTGATTTTCTTTCTTTCTTTAGTACACGAAGCATTAAGGGCTGTGCAGACTCTGTTTCTGAAGATATGCCAGAGTGGCCGATTCCTTTTAGGGGACCAAAGAAATCCTATTCAAGTGCCTGCAACCAAAAAAAGAAAAGAAAAGAAAAAAGAAAAAAAAAGCACTGTACCTTAATTTTTTTTTGTAGGGGGTAGAACTCCCTGTTGGTAGTTCAGTTTGGGATGTCTGTGATGAATATTGGGGGAGTTTGGGGGTCGCTTGATCATTTCTGTTGAGGGAACCGAAGTGGGCCCAGGGGCTTGTAAAAGGAGCCAGTGTACCATGGCTTGCTGCCCCGATGGACCAGCTGTATTTATTATCAGTCAGAGGAGAGCTGTGGGGTAGGGTGGGGGTGGGGCAAAAGAATGGGGTTGGATTCACAGCAGCAGATGTTTTGACAGATGATCGTGAACACTAAAAGAATGGGAACCTGCCCCCAAAGTATTACTCAATGTGCCGTGCCAAAAAACCCCTAAGATGTGACTTTCTGAAGGAAAGGATCTAGATTAGTGTTTGCTGTATCAGTCCCATCAGGGGAACGAGCAGGTATGGGAGTTCAGCATGATATTAAAATGGCTGGCTAACTTTTATTAGGAGTTTAAATGAGCTGCACACAGTGCGCCAACATGGGCAGATAAGTCTGTTCATTTTAGTAGTTGCAGAGCTGAGGTTCGATCTTGATCCAGATGCCCTGGTCCTCTTAATGAAGGGCAGCAGCTGCCAACATCATCCATAGGCTCTGAAAGCTGCTCCTCTTCTTTCTGGAGGCCTGTGTGCAGCTGCTTGGCTCCATGTGGAAAAGATTCCCAAGTTTTGGTACTTTGGTGTTAACAGTGGAAAGGCGGTGGGAGAGAGCTGTTGGTAGCCAAATTTCTGAACCCAAGAGGCTCTTGGTGTCTTGTTCAAATGCAATAGGAAGAGTCAATACAGAGGCCGCCAGCTGTTGGACCACATTAGCTCCCATTAGCTTCAGCTAGCATGGCTTATCGACTGAGTAGTGATGGGAGTTGGTCCAGAAACATCTAGAAAGCACCGTGTTGCCTACACCTGAAATACACAAGCTTTTGAAGTAGTTACTTGCACAGCACAATAGTTCTTTTTACTGACGTTTTTGGATTGCCTGCCAGTTCCTTGTGCAATGTGTCAGTTCAGGTTGTTGTTTTTATGCTTTTTTAGGAAGCTGAGGCAAAGATTGCTAGCTTTTTGGGTAGACCTGCTTTTTTTGAAAGGGCTACAAGAAGATGTTTCATGGTGTATCCTTGAAGGGCGACTGACTTACTAATCTGTTTCTTTGCAGTAAAGCTGTACCACATTTGGGCAGGCTGAAAAAAATTGAAATAAAATATCATACTTGGATTGTGTCTAGGTAAAATTCTGCCTCTTCCTGGGAAACATGAGCTAGTCTGGCAAGACCAAGCTGGGCTGTTTGTTTGTTTTAAAAGTCTGCTGCCATGTTGTTTGCTTCTGTCTTGTCACGACTCTGACTGGCTGAGAAGGCACAATTGCTCATCTTTTAAGAGGTCCAATACTATGTAAGTGAAGAGTTCCCCTGAAAAATAAACGGCTCTCAAAGACATTTCCTTTATGTACAGCAAATCCTTCCATGCTCCAAGATGTGTGTGGCTGCAGTGTCTAATGTAAGGGGCTTCACCAGGTTATTCCTCTTCCACTTGAGGAAAGGGCTGCTTCTTGATTATCTCCTTTTTGACAGCTTTCAGTACTTCACATTTAAAAGGGGAGAAGTGGTTTTGCACTAAAGGAGCACAGCTGATTAGCAGCACTTTTTGGCAGAATTGTGAATGAGAAGCCTAAGTGATAGACCTGCCTCGTTTAAGCAAACGAACTTTCCCCTCCAATCCAAGGGCTTGCTGGAGAAATTTAAAGAAAATTGCACTTTTTGTGGTGTGCGAATGCGTGGTGAAATTCTCACAAATGGCTGCATCAAACAAATGCTGTGATTCTGCTGTTTCTTTGTATGCGTGGGGGTATCTGAAAGATTCGAAGAGTGTAACACTTTGGCACTTCCAGTCTTGCGTTTGAATGTGTTCTGCAGCTATCGAACCTGTCATGCAGTAGGCCTGACGTAACTTGCTAGATTCTTTAGAATCTGTCACCATAAATAAATACAATGTATTGAACTCTTTTGGGTTATTCTTCTTACTTGATTGCACGACGGTGCCATGACCACTTGCCACCCTTCTGCCCTTTGAGATGACTCGTCTGAAACAAGGCGGAATTGGGCAAAAAGAGGTCGTGAGCGTTCCTGTTCCCTGAGTTGGCTTTCAAATTGCTACTCCATCTTCTGCCGAATATCTTCCCAGGCATTTCAAAAACAATGGCTGCTCCTCACCAGTTGTATTACACCAGGACTGATGGCAGCCACCTTAACGAAGAAGGCAGAGAGTAATTACAAGCACTCAGTGCACATATAGGCCCCCCTTTTAACTAAGTTGGTAGAATGAATGTTTCTACCTGTGCTCCATTAACTGCCAGGCATACTGCTTATAATGAAGGCTTGTTTAAGTCTGTTCCTGGAGTGAGTGACTGGTCAGGGGTGGAAGCAGAGTTTAAAGGAGCTTTTCCCCCAGCCTGGGTCCCCATGAAGGCTGTCAGACTCCAACTCCCATCAGCCTCTGAGGATAGAAGTTCTGCATCATCTGGAGGGTAACAAGCTGGAGAAAGTGGACTTAATTGTGGCGGGAGCAATTCATTGAGAAACCTTGATCCACGAGATGAAGGCCAAATTAGCTTGAGGCTAAGCGTTGCATAAGCAAGCCATTAAACTCAGCTGGATTTGGGAACCTTTGGCCCACCTAGTGGTGTTGAACTACAGCTCCCAACAGCCCCAGCAAACATGGCTGATTGCCCGGGATTATGAGAGTTGTAGCTGAGCAATATCTGATTCCCCACACCTGAGCTAGAAAACCCCCAACCTGGTGCCTGCTAGGTATTGTATTATCTCCTGACTTCTATCAGCCCTAGATAGCATGGTCAGGAGTAGATGAGCATTGTCAAATACTGTAAGGAACCAGGTTAGGGAAAGCTGAGCTGGATTACAAGGGAAATAATGTGTCTTACTTTGGCTGGAAATTGCAGTCTAATATCAGAATTAGAGTGAGGTGGATACATGGGCTCAGGCAACGTCAAATTTAGCAACCTTCATGTACTGCCCTAGTTCTCTGTCAACAATTAATGTGCAGCTCACTGGGAGAATTCAAGGCAGAACTAAGACTTCCTTGTTTTAGGACACATTACCCTTATGCATAGTATGCCTTCGGTTTCTCCCTACCAAGTTTTTCTCTTTTGCTATTCCAGTTGCATGATCTTTCCTGTCCATTATTTTCTGCAGTTGGCAGTTGTCTCTTTTAATCTGACTAGAGCAGCACAAAACACCTGACCTGGTTGGCTTTTTCCATTGTTTAGCCTGATCTGTTTGAACAACAGGATGCTGGTAGAAAACACTAGGTTTGATCTGAAAAGAGGCTTTCAATTTTTTTTAGTGTCTGATCTTTAAAAAAAATGAAATAAAAAATATATTTTCTCAGAAGGTGGTCTGTCATTTCTTGGATAAGCAGAATACAAAAATGCTAAAAGGCAATGGTTTATCAATGCCTATAAGCTCATTACTGGCCTGTCAGTTTGTCTTAACAATCAAAGCTGAGACACTTCACTAGATCCCCAGAAAATATAACGGCAACTTATTTCAGAGAAGCATTGCTGTATTGTTTTTAACACTTGATTGAAAGCCGCCCAGAGTGGCTGGGGAAACTCAGCCAGATGGGCGGGGTAAATATATTATTATTATTGAGTTGATAGCACTGTTTTTAATACCTACTTACTTGGGGAATGGGGAGTCAGATGAGATTTTTTTTAGACTTTCTGCTTTCAGTAGAGAGCCAGTGTAAGGTAGCACTTAGCTTTGGAGTTAGACCTGGAACACCAGGGTTCGAATCCCCAGTCAGCCATGGAGCTCTCTGGGAGACCTTTGGTCACTGTCTCAGCCTAACCTGCCTCATAGGGTTATTGTGGGGATTAAATGAGGGGGTGAACCATGTGTGCCACCTTAAGCTCCTTTGAGGGGAAAAGGTGGGATATAAATGCAATGAATACATAAGTCTGTTGGGGTAAAGTGCATCTTAAATAGGACTTTTGGACAAACACAACTTTGGATTTATCCACACTTACCTTTTGTCCTCTTTCCAGACTCAGGTCCACGTTTCAAAACTGTCAGAACACCCTTTTTTGCCCTCATGAAAACCAATCGGAGCAAACAGCAATTTGGGTTTTCTGTGGGTTGCCATTTGCTCCATCGCAACATTAAAGAGTGGGTTTTGTGGGGAAAGCTCTGGATGGGAAAAACGGTGCTCATACGCAGAGCTTTAACGCATGAAAACTGCATGGAAAGAGCAGAGGAAAAGTATGAATAAGCCCCATATTTTGCCCTTTGATATCTAGCAGCTCATTGCCTGCTGCTTTCCACTTGGAATTTCAGGACAGGGTTGGTATCACAATTGGCAATTCAGGGTTTCCCAGTATCTGCTTTCAGAAGTGGTTCATAAACAAATTTGTTGGGCCTGCCTGCTGTGAAGCTATCTTCATGTGAGCCAGGATGTGGACTTGGAGCAGGAATAGCTGTGTTTGAGCTGGTTTACTTCATTGAAGCTTACCTTTGGACTTCTCAGCTCAGCCTACCACACGGGTCTTGTGGGAGTAAGATGCAAGGGCAAACCTTCCTTGGAGATTGGATGGCCATCTGTCATGGATGCTTTAGCTGGGATTCCTGCATTGCAGGGGATTGGACTAGATGACCCTTGGGCCCCTTCCAGCTGTAAGATTCTATGATGTGTGTTACTCTGAGCTCCCTGGAAGAAAGGAGCATTGCCATGCATTAACGTGCAATTGAATAATGGCACTCTCTCTCGCTCTCTCTGCATTTTGCACAAACATACCTATTTCCCCCTCTCAAAAGTCTCTGGGCTTGGCTGTTTGTTTTTCTAGGAATGTGGAATCTCTGCATCTTCAGATGTAGTTAGACTACAGCTCCCTTGGCTTGGCCATGCTGCCTGGAGCTACCAGGGGTTGGGAAACCATGAATATCTGGAGGACAAATGGACTGTCAGGAGAGAGATTAAACTACATTTATAATTTGTCTTTCTCATGAGGAGTTCTGCTGATCTTACATGACACAGAGATGGGATCTGTCCCTGCCAAAATATAAAGCCCTGGGGATCTAAAGCTCCCTGGCTCTACCCTTTCTTGATGGGCACAGTAACAGCATAGCAGAAAATCCCTCCAGGGTGATATATTAGGCAGGGACACTGAGGACATGGTTCATAGGGAAGTTGGTCTGCAGCACTATGACATAGACAGCGTGACTTGGCCTGTGGCAGCAAAAAGGCTAGCTCTGCCCATACCTCTTGGCATTTTTGGATCACGAGTTCTGGCCTGGGGAATGGCAGGTAGATTCCCAGTCTACCCCCACTACTCTGTAAGAACACTTAGCTCTTAATTGGAGGCTTGCTTTGACTCAGTATAAATCTATCTCAGTTTTATTTACACTGAGAATGGGGAACTTGTAGCCCATCAAATGCTCTTGGACTACAACTCACGCCATCTTTTACCAGTGGCCATGTTGGCTGAGGCTGATGGGAAATGGAGTTCAGCAACATCTAGAAGACCACAAGCTCCCCTTCCCTGGTTTACATTGTCTGGCTGTGGTCTCCAGCATTTCAGGTGAGGAGTCTGTCTTTCTCTGCCCTACCCCTACCCCCATGCTGAACGCAGAACATTTCACAAGAAAAGCAGGTGTTTGGCCACTGAGCCACATCCCCTTCCTTCTGGGTCCCATGGGGACTGCATTTAGACTGAACAAGCTGGACCCATCCTGTAGTCACCCCATCCATCACTTTGTGTGCCAGTAGGGTGAGAGAAGCAGTGTGGACTGGGCTGCAAGGACCAGATATACTCCAAACTCCAAACAAGGGCTCTCGTAACATGCGCTCAAGTGCTAGACTAGGCCGCTGTAATGTGCTCCCTTAAAGAGCTGAGGCGCTTCAGCCAGCACAGCATGTAGCTGGCAGGTTGCTCGAGGAGGCCTGGCAATCAGATCATGTTGCACCAGTTCTGTCCAGTGGTGTCGGTTGCCCAGTCATTTTCAGGTTCGATGCAAAGTGCAACTTAATAAAGTGAGCAAAGGTTTCGTACTGCGGTAGTTAACAACAGAGTTTTGTAGGGACTTAGTGTCCACAGAAGAAAAATAAATCATCATGCTCGGCATAGAATCATAGAATTTTTGAGTTGGAAGGGACCCTGAGGATCATAGTCAAATAATTAGGGTTGCCATATGTCCTCCTTTTCTGGGACACATTCTCTTTTTCATGCGTCCTAGCAATCCAAAGTTAAAAGTACAAGTCGGCAAATGCATCCTCTTTTTTTGCTCTTCCAAATATGCCAACCCACAGGTGACACATTTTCAGTTTTATTTTCCTCATCCATTTAAAAACAGCTATCCATGTTTAATCAATACATGTCAAGACAACTTGTGCTATAGCAATTTAAGCAACAATATTGCCAAGGAATACAACCCACAAAGCTGCAGCAAATATAGCAGGCCATTCTGTGCTCACTGCATTGCCAGCTTTGCACTCTCGGTTCCAATAGGGACCCCCCAGTTCTGTGCCAGAGCTGGCCAACCTGTGGCTCTCCTGTTGATGCTGGACTCCCAACTCCCATCCCCCCAGCTAGCACAGCCAATAGCCAGGGATGATGTGGGGGCTGTAGTTCAATGCTACCCGGAGAGAAACACTGGCCTCTGTTGACACCGCTCCTTCTCACAATGCAATCACGGCTGCTGCTGTCATGACAGACGGAGAGGGCGGGGCACACGGGTGATCAGACAAGTCACATGTGATGCTCTCTCGAAAGCCGTAGCTTGGGCCAGGTTTCCACTATTGATTCCGATGGGCCCCACATGGGCGGAACGGCGAGACAGATTGCAGCACCTCAAGCCAAGACCGGTGCAGTGTAGGTAGAGCTGGTGCTGACGCCGTTCCTTTGAACAATGCAACCCCCGCCACTGCTGCCATCGTGCCAGTCTGTTATGCAGACAGGAGTGGAGAGGGTGGGACGCAGCAAATGGCGATGAGACAAGTCACTGCCTCGTGGACCCACACCCAGTGAGCAACAGCACCATTGTGCTTGCCTGGTGTGTCATCCAGCTGCAATGCTTTAAAAGGACTTGCTCTTAAAACATTCACAAGGTGATTTTCAAATGTCAGGGCACCAGAGAAACCTGAGAGATGCACTTTCCTTGTTAAATAGATAGGCTTGTCCCAGCCAAATAGCTCCAGTCAGCAGTTAGATAAAATCTCATTATGTGTTTTCCTGCTTTGCTGAAATGTCTTTGTTATCTTATTAACGCTCATCATTTCTCTGCTTCCTTTGTAGAGTCTGGAACTTCTGAGGGCAAAACAATCCCATCTAAAATACTTTTTTGTGGGGGTGGGGTAGGGTGGATATTGAACCAATATTTTAATACCGCAATGACAAAAGCATGCAAACCCATGGGGAGGGGAGATCCATTTTTTAATTAAAAATAAAACACCCTAATTATTTCCCTACAGATGGGAAATTACCTCCACCCACCCACAATTTTTGGAAAATCCAATGCTTGGCAAGGGACACTAGGGTGGCTATTTAAACATCAACCCAAAAAGGACAAAGTTACAGATTTGCATTAAGAATGCATGTGCAAATTTATACAGACAGGTACAAATTTTGGGAAACAATTGCTATAATTTAAATTGAAATACAATCCATGTCACAATAGCGAGGAAGACTGTCCCCAGGTGAGCTGCATGTGCCTGCTCTGTCTGCTGCCCAGGTGCTGTTAACTGTTGATTGGCAATTTTAAGATCCCTCCCCCCCTCCTCCTTGTTAATACTCTGCCTTCAAATCAAACTTGGACCAGACAGCCTTTCAAATAGTGAACTCCTTCAAACAGAGCACGAGCGGGAAAGCTTTTTGGCCTAGCAGGCCAGATCTTTACCTATCCCTTTGGTTCAACTTGGATGGGTGAGTGGGACAACCCACCTGTCAATCATCTGGTATCATAGGGAGTTTAAGTGTTTGGCAGGTCAATGGTACTGCCCACTTGTTGCAGCTGGCCAGTGAGGGTGAGGATAATGACTCCCCACCCAGCAGCTGATGAGTGGGGAGTTCAGTCCTGCTTGGGGACTCCCCAGCAGCCAATCCAACTGCTTCTCTACCTGCTCCATACCTGACATCACATATGATGTGAGGTATGGAGCAGGTGGATGTGGTTTGGAGGAAATGGCATAGCGAGCCAAATGAGGAGGCCTCACAGGCCAAATTTCGCCCGGGGCCCAGAGGTTCCCTTGAAGCAGAGAACTGTCCTTTGACAACCCTTCAAATAAAGGACTGTCCTCTTTTTAGTAGAATATACAGCCATCTCAGGCTATGCAGATCTCTGGAGCAGTGCCAGATTTATGTATAAGCTAAACAAGCTATAGCTTAGGGCCCCACTCTCTTAGGGCCCCCCCAAAAAAAATTAAAGGGGAAAAAACTGGGTGTTCATTTCCAAAATATAAGATAAAAAACAAATAAAATAAAACCTACATACAGCAACAGTGTTTTGTGTTGTGGAGGCTCCTATGATGTAAGTAATGGGCCCCGCCTGCTAGCCTGCTCCCTAAAATATCACTGGTTTGCTCATTTCTATATATAGGGTGCCTATATTCTGCACTGACTGGTTGCATGGCAACATGGAGAATGCAGCTGCAGACTGCAGTGGAGCACAGTTGAATGTAGGTCAAGCTGTTGTACCTGTTATCTAATATTAAAGAGTGCTTGTAGACTGATCAGGCAGCATAGACTAAGGGTATGAGTCTTATGATTGATTTCATGTAATACATTATTTATTTATTTTGATCCCATTATGGCTTTAGATACCTATTAGGTCTATAAATTACCATATAGCTTATATTCAACACAAAAAAAAAACAGTGTTGTTGTTGACAAAGGACAGCTGGACATATAAAGGGCCCCATTACCTTCAGTAGCTTAGGGCCTCATCAAACCTAAATCCGGCCCTGCACTGAAGGGCTGAAAGCCAATATCCCCAAACTCTCTTTGTGCTGCAAACACATACCCAGACAGTTACACTGTTATTTGCCAGCTATATCCTATGTTAGGGGAATTTCACGTCAATTTGCCAGGGATGTTCAGTTGGTGCCCTTTTATGGGGGCTTTTTTTTAAAAAAAAAAAATGGTTTCTAGATGCAGAGATCATCCCTGGAATGAGAGGACCATTTGGGACAGACCCCTATCCCCCAAACTAAGGTTGGGCCTTTAAAGTCTGTGCATAAAAAAAGAAAATCAGAGGGGCATGTGAGGCGGTGTGAAGGGAGCTTGCTATGAACCCTGGAAGCTTTTTCCTTATCTTTGAGGTTCTGATGTGGGTTAGTGAACTGCTGTCCGTAATGAGGGTGCTTGAGGCTCTCCTCTACTATAATGTTCTACTTAGATTTTTATTTTATTTATTTTTTAAAAAAGAAGTTCCACCCTGTTCCAAAGGCTGAGGACAGTTTACACTTGGGCAACAGTTCTCCCCCTTCCATCCTGCCGACATGAAGCATTTACCATGCTTCACAGTTTCACAAAGTGCAAATCAGTAAGACCTCCCCCCCACCAAAACCCCCTGTATAAACTACCCAAGATTAATATTCCCTTCCAGTTATTAGAACAGAAGAAGAGCTCTGCCGGATCAGGTCAAAGGCCCATCTAGTCCAGCACTCTGTTCTCAACCAGATACCCATGGGAAGCCAGCAAGCAGTCTCGCCACCTGCAATTCCCAGAAAAGGCATGCTGACTTCGGCAGTGGAAGTAGACCGTAGCTATCTGTTCTGGTGGTTCTGTCCTACTTACTGCATTTTTATCCCACCTTCCTGCAAGGAGCTACACATAGTTCTCTTCCTCTCCATTTTATCCTCACAACAACCCTGCGAGGTAGGTAGGCTGAAAGGTGGTGATTGGCCCAAAGTCACCCAGTAAGCTTAAAGATGGGGTGTGGATTTGAACTTGGGTCTCCTAGGTCCTAGTCCAACACTCCACACCACACTGGCTATCATGGCTTATCCCCTCAGCTCACTCCCAAGGACATTACCTCCACATCCCTTTGTCTCTACACTGGGGCAGACCCTATCCAAAGCCCTAGATTCCTCTCTTTCACAGAGCTCACCTGTTTATTGAGCATCTATCCTGACTGGTTTGAGCAGAGGTCGGGCAACTTCCTTTGAATGGACCCCACACTTCCTAGTGGTTTTCCCTGTTACTATCCTTCCTGCATCTGCCAGTGTGCAGTGGAAGACCTACCACAAAATATTGACACCCTGGAAACAACCGGGATCTCCCTTTCTTCCATCTCTCCGACGTCCCCAAAAGGAGCCACAGTCGTAATGAAACAACAGGACTTTTCTGACATGCCACAGAGATTGATGGCTCGGCTTTGACCTACCAAACTGGTGAAGGGTTTCTGTGCAGAGGTGAGGCGAGAGATGTGGCAGGTGAAAGTGGTGGTGGTGTGTTTTCTGGGTAAAAAGGGAATGTCTTCTTCTACCTGCACAACATCTGCATGTCAGAGGATTGCATAACGTTTTGTTCCTAGACATTCCACTTTGGAACATGAAATTACGGCTATATCCAGACCACAATGCTTAAAGCTCATTTAAAATGTGTGGCTTCCACCAAAGAGTCCTGGGAACTGTAGCTTGATGAGGGATAAACTACAGTTCCCAGGATTCTTTTGGGGAATCCGTGTGACTTAAAAGTATGCGGTGGAGGGGGCGTGTTGTGACCAAAGTCCTGGATTCTTTACAAAAGAGTATGTTGTGTCCAGTCCAGCCTTTCCTTCTACCTCAAACGGCAGCTGTTTAATCAATCCCTTTTCAAGCCACTGATAGGGAATTCACCTCTGTGATGTTCCTGGCAGGGTCCCTCTGACCCCAAATCAGACATTGATCCTTGCTTCCATGCTGCCACCATTGCATATTTACCCTCCTTATCTCTGCCCACTATCAAAAGGCAGTTTCAGTGAGAACAGTGTCACCATGCCTTCAAAGCAAAGGCAAGCAACTTCAGTTCGTTCCGAGGGATGTTTATAGCTTGTCCTACATTTGGCTCCCAAATGCAAGGAGGAGTCAGCCGCCGTAAGGACACACCCATCGCTCCTTCCTTTACACACAAATTAGGCGGTGGAAGTTTGGAACATCTGATTACTTTAAAGCATCTCTCCCTGCTCAGTACGCAATTAGAGGTTGTTTGAACTAGGTGCTCACTCTGCAAGGCTGTAGGGTGATTCATGTAACTCCTGCTCTGCTAATGAATGTGAACTAAATTCATTAGCAGCTGGACAGAATGTTAACATGCATTCAGCTCTCCACTCTCCCATCCTCTTCTTCAAATCTCTAGACTACAAGCTGAGCCAGTTTTTCCATATCAACAGCAATCGATGGTTCATACAGCAAAAATTCCCATATACTACTAACCCAGAAATCGTAAACTGCGTTGCAAAGGGTATAATTAAGACTCAGCAAAGGAGTTTCCTCCTTACCAACTGCCAAGTGTCTTGTTCATCCTGCAGTGAAGCTGAAGCAGAGTTTCCCCTGAGGTTCCTACAATGCCATGTTTTTATCATGGTTATTAATACTAGTAGTATTGGCTGGAAGTATTTTTACACCACTCTTTAGCCCAAAAGGCTTCCAGAGTGACTTGCAAAAGACCAAGAAAAACAAGACATTCCCCAGTCAGCCATGATGTTCACTGGGTGACTAGTAATGGACTAGTTAGCTTAGGCCTACCTCACAGAGATGTTGTAAGCACAAAATGCAAGGGCGGGGGGAGAAAGAAAACCATGTAATTTACTGTTATGTACTTGTAAGCTTTGTAAGGATCCATATCCCAAAATGCAGCATGCAAATTACTATAATCAACCAATCAATAATAAAAATGTTTGCTTTCTTGAATTCCTAGGAAGAAAAGTAAAAGAAAACAAAGGTAGTGAATAAATCAGTTCTGAGTGTTGTGTCCAACTAAGTCAAACTCAGAGGAAACCTCTTAAAATCAATGGGCCTGGTTAGCAAGTCCATTTGTTTCAATGGGTCAACAACCCAGTATTCATGACACCTGCTCCTGCGTGTACACTCCTTCTCAGTCTCATGATAATGTCATAGCAGTTTGTCACAAACTGAGACATTTATAGATCCCAGATCTATAAATTTGTGTGACCCGGACAAAAGAGCAGCAATTAGACATCTCTCTCTTTCTTTCTTTCTTTCTTTCTTTCTTTCTTTCTTTCTTTCTTTCTTAAAAGCCAACTATGGTGTAGTACATGTCACTATAGATTATCACAAAAAGGAAACGTAGAACAGAATAATGAACAGTTTTTCAAGGAAAGCAAATGAAGGGCACCATGTACTACAAGAATCTACCCAAAATTCTATACCAGAATGTCAATAACATTCTGTACTGAGGAAAGCTGGCATCTACCACCTGTGCACATTATAGGCTCCATTCACACCATACATTTAAAGCACTATGGTACTAGTTTAAATAATCATGGGTTCCCTCAGAAAATCATGGGAGCTGTTGTTTGTTAAGGGTGCTAGGAGTTGTAGAAAACCCCTATTCCCCTCCCAGAGCTACAATTCCGAGTGTTTTAATAATTAATCCCTCTTCCCAGAGAAGAGGGAGAAATTTGAAGGTGCAGTTCACATTTAACGGAGAACCAACATAATTCACACTTTCAAAAAAAATATAAATCTATGAACCAAAACACACCCATCCTTCGAAATTTGCGCTTCTTTAAATTTTGCATGGGTGTCTTCTCTCAAAGTAGCATGTTCAAAAATGAACATTTGGAGAAAGTGTGCATTAAAATATGCACATTAGTAGAGATAACAGCCCCGAATGCATTAAATATGGGGAAATTACTTTGTAAAAATGTGTTTATTTGGCATTTTAGGAGAAATTTGTACTACAATGCTGCTGAATTTTCACAAGAACTTGAAAAATATATTGCAGACTGATGTAAAATTGTGGAGAACTGAACTTAAGAGTGGGAAAGTGAGAAACTGCAAGGAACTGAAATGGACAGATTTGCCCATCCCAGTTATGTGTGTGTGTTCAACACTTGAACCTGCCATCTTTGGCCCTCCAGTATCAATATTTCTGTGAGAACTGGGAGTTGTTTGCTTCTGCACAGGCTTTCAGCTTTTGTATTGCTTCCATTGCCACAGTGAAGTTATCTTTACTCATCCACACCTAAGGCAATGAGTAACTTTTTTGTTCACCCTGACTAAGGTTGTGAAAATCTGACTCCAAATCCTGTTCTAAACCCAAATCTCAAAGAAGCTTAGCCCCTCCAAGTGTCTCAGGAAAGTGAGTCAATCCATCAAAATATGGACCTAGAGTGATAGTAGAAGGTAAGCCCCAAACTTGTTAGTGTTTTGAGACAGAAGTGTGGACAGATTGACCTTCTAGGCTCTATAGTTGTATGTTATCCATTTCTGCCTGCATTAGTATTTTGCTGTCACCTGTGGAAATGGCTCCATGACTGTTCTTCTAGGCCACCTGAAACAGTCGTGGCTTCCCCCAAGGAATCCTGGGAAGTGTAATTTGTTTGGGGTGTTGAGAGTCCTTAGGAGACACCTATTCCCCTCACAGAGCTACAGTCCTCACTGGAATGGTTTAACAATCAATCTTTCCCAGGGAACTCTGGGAACTGCAGTTCTGTGAGAGGGATAGGGGCCCCCTAACAACTCTCAGCTGTAGTGTCCTATGGATTTGGGAAGAGTACTTACTATGTGAGGAAACCTTTCATAATACCAGGAAGCAGAGTAGCTTTAATTGTTGTATTTATTAATGAACAACAGGTCAACAACTTGGCATAGCAGCTAAGACTTGCTACACAGGCAAGACAAAGGTTCCAACTAGTTTCCAACCACCTGTAGAGGGAACCTCACCTAGGGAAGGGAGTTTCACTTACAGATCTCTCACACACTGCATGGGTACCCTTAACAAACTACAGTTCCCTGGATTCTATAGGGGAATAATATGGCTTTAACTGTCTAGTGTAGATGGGGGCCCCAGTCTCCCTGAAAATCCCAGAACATGGTCTCAGGACACATGAAGTCACCACCTTGCTGAAGCTAAGCAGGTCTTGGTCTGGTCAGAGCCTGGATAGGAACCCACCTGAAAACACCATGTATGTCACCTTGAGGTCTATGTGGAAGAAGCCAGGATATAAATATAGTAAATAAAAATAACTCAAAACCTGGGGTTCCATTGTTGTTACTCATGTGCAACAGGATCCTCTAAGGGAGAGTTCATCCCCAAAGACTGGCTTAGACTTTTAACTAGGGTTGCCAAGCAATTAAAAATGTCCAGGTTTTCACTAATAAATTTGTTTATTAGTTAAACATGTAGATGCTTTTTGTTTGCAGGATGATGAAAAAATGAGAAAAGTTCAAGTGTCTTCTCAGTGAACTAATATGCACGTAAAGCTACAATTAAATTTGAATATATTAAAGGAAGAAAATGAAAGCTTGCAGCCTCCCCCCTGCCTCCCGAAATCTACTCCATCCCCAAAGGCTTGGGGCCTTGACAGTCACAGGTAACAATAGTAATTAGCATTTATACAGCATTGCAGATCTTTGGAAGAACATTTCATACATCATTTCAGCAGTTTGTGCAACAATCCTATCAATCAGGTCAGTGTAAGTAATCCCATTTTGCAGACTTTGAACCAAGGCTGAGAAAATAGTGCCTTACCTAAGAGAATCTAGCTCATACACTTAGAATATTTTCATACATGTGGCTTAGGCATTCTTGCTTCAGTGGGGTTTTTAATGTGATCAGAAAACTTACCTAGTAAAACTTAAACTTACAGAGTAAACGTGGCCGGCCAGACCTCCCCATTTGGCCTGTAAAGCCATTTCCCAAAGCTTCATCTACATGTCCCACCCATTATGTAGTATGTGATGTCAGGTGTTGGTCAAAGTAGAGCTGGAGCTACCAAATGCAGGACCGAGCTCCCTGCAGATCTGCTAATAATCCACAAGGCATGTCAGAGTGTTCTTGTTGGGAGCTGACTGGCATGCTCAGAAAACAAGACTGAAACACGCACACATAGATCGGCCAGTGTGTGGAGAGTTCAATTCTGCTTAAGCAGTATCTCCCTACCCACAATGGCCAGGTTTGGTAGGTGGGTGAGACAATCTACCCACCCATCAATCACATGACAACACTGTGACATCAAGGTTAGTCTGCTGGTGTGGGGAAAATACGGTTCTGGCCCGCCAAGCAAAAAATGTTCCCTGTCCCTACAGTAAATAGTGCTCACTCACATTACAAATGCTTTGCTTCTGCACAAACAAAACCAGAAGTTAACATAAACAGTACAAGAGAGGCTCGAAGGCAATTTAAACCTCAGTTTAAAACACATAATTTGTTGTGTTCATTGCTACACGATCTGAAATGATGGCCACCAGCATAGTTGGCTAAAATGGGCTTAGGCCAGAGGTAGGCAATGTGGTTCTCTACAAATGTTTTTGGACTACAACTCCCATCATTTCTGGCCATCACAGTCCTGCTAGATAGTGATTAGACCAGGCATGTCCAAAGTCGGCCCGGGGGCCAAATCTGGCTCCCTGGTCAATTTAATCCAGCCCCCCCAAGCAATTCTGAGAAATTAATCTGTTGCAGCCCTCGAACGTCTGCTGCTCGGCTTGTTCTGCCCAGGAGCCAACGCATCGACAGAGAGCTGCAGCTCTCCAGCATTGACCTTGGAACCGTCCACCTGCCAGCTCACACATGCACCCTATTGTGACCGCTGTGTGCTCGGTGTGCAGCTCACTCTCTCATTTGTCTCGCTCTCCTGGCCATCTGCCTTTAACCCTAAAAGAAGCTCAACAACTTCAATCCTATTAAAAGCTCAACAACTTTGGCTGGCCCTCAAGCATCAAATCTGGCCCTCTTTGAAAAAAGTTTGGACACCACTGAATTAGACAAAAGTATGGAGGACAGGTCCATCAACAGGCATTAGCACCCATGATAGCTAAATATAAACTCCTGGAAGCAACAATAGGAGAGGGCTGTTGCCTTTGTGCCCTGCCTGTGGCCTTCCTAAAGGCATCTGGTAGAATCCTCTATGGAAAAGGATCCTGGACCACTGATGAGCCACTGATCTGCTCCAGCTGATCTTCTTTGTGTTGCCAAAATCATCCAGTTTTTAAAGGTGTTCCTGCTTTCAAGGTGCTATAATAGATGGTGTAGTAAAGTACATTTAAAAGTGAAGGTTTTGGTTCTTTTAAAGGTTAGTAAAAGGACATAAAAACCTACATTGGTTAGAATTATTATTCCCATCACAAATGCCAGGCTCCCATAGAAGTAAATCATTCATTCCTTATCATACTGTCTTGCACATAATGGTTTCTTTTTTCAAAACTAGGAAATGCTCTGCGACTGCTTTGCTCGGTTGAGTCCAGCTCAAAAAAGATTCCCCACCATTCATTCAAGCTTAGTGTCCACCGTGACCTTTAAGCCAGCTGTCTGACCAACCCTCCTGTCATCTATACAGTCTTTCTGTGACTGCTGTGAGCAGATGCCCAGCTACAGATGAGGGAGAAATTGGATTCAGTTCTCATTTAAAGGCAAAATGATCCAATCCACACTTTCTGAAACAATATGCAAACCAAAACTGCAGCTATCCTTTGAAATTCACACTTATCCTAATTTTGCGATGCCGTTCTCCAACCAATGTTTACAAAAATGTATATATTGGGGAGAAGCGTGCATAAAAATCAATGTATCAGTGAAATTAACATACAAAAACACATCCTGTTAGGAGAAATTGCTTGCACAAAAAGGGGACATTAATCAAAAGTGCATGAAAAAATGTGTTCTATTAGGGGAAATTTGCACTAAACTGCTGATGAATTCCCACGAGGATTAAAAAAATAATAGTCACAAATTGCTGAAGAAATGTGGGGAATTGAATTTAAGGCTGGACTGGAGAGATCCATCCATCCCTATGCTCAGTTAACCAGTCTCAGCAGGGCCTGAAGCCCCAGCAGCAGGAAACTGGATCCCTCCAGCCCTACAAAGTGCTGCTAAGCCCTTTGACAAATGATCCATGACAAGAGACGTCATCGTCCCACACAGCTGGGATTTGGAGCTGGGGTTCTGCCCATCGCCAGCAGCCAGCATAGCGGCTGCACCGGAACGAGCCATGAAGGGTCAGCAAAGAAAGCAGGAGCTGCGTTTGCAGGCGCTGCTGGTTTTGCCTAGGACTACCGCCTCCTATGACTCCCCTGGGCTGCTCCTTCCTCATGTATTGCCGGTAATGAGAAATGGAGAGAGGCCAACTCTAAAGTTTGCACGGCCAATAATGAGACAAAAGCAGAGGCCATCAGGTGACAGTTCCAGCACCCTCATTTGCAGAATTAGAAAGTAAAGGGGCATTTCATAATCTTTGAAAAGGATGTGTGGGTTTTGGTGTGGGTTTCTTCACCACCTCCACCAAATTAATCCCACTCCTATGCACACAATTAGATAAAACAAGAGACAGGCCACAATTAACTGGGACGAAGCAGAGGACTCTATTAAAAAGCCCCACTGTTTCCTCCTCCCTCTTTGCTTCCTTCCACAATGGATTGATTATCATATTAGTCCTTGCAGGGGGGTGCATTCCCTTCTGGGGGCCACATGCCAATGCTGAGCGGAGCGAGAGAATTTCTCTTTGTACGGTAGGCTAGATTTTCACACCCCTCTCTATTCTCCATCCGAGTAAGCAAGTCATTACAGGAGTTTACGAAACCTTCCAGCCAGGCAAAAGTTCTGGAGGAGAGTATGCGGCAGGGCCAGTGAGGGGTGCAGCCTTGGGAGAATCTCAAGGGCCAATGTGAGATGGTTGGAGAGCTGCATTGGCCCCTGGGCCTTATGTTCCCCACCCATGAGTACATGGTTCTATTGTATTTTTAAGCTTTTTTCTTTCTTTTAAACTTTGGTCAAACTTTGCAAACTCGGGGGGGGGGGGGGTCGATCTATGGGTAGAGAAAGGGTCTAGAACAGGGATGTCCAACCAGTAGATCGTGATCCCCAGCTAATCCTGGTAGATCATGGGATCCTTACTGTGTACAAAAAGTTATGGGGGGAAAGCTTAAAAAACTCTGTGCAATCCTCCCCCCAAAAGCTCAACAATTCTGGGCAATCCACCCACCCCACGCACGCTCCTCCTCCCTCCAATGACAATGGGTAGATCACTGCCAGTTTTTTTATACTGGGAGTAGATCAGTCTCTTGGGAATTGGATATGCCTGGTCTAGAAGTATTAATATAAAGAAAATAGTTTTTAATACTTTTAATAATTGAGATGAACAAATGAATCCCAAGCCATCCTGATCCCAAGATTCAAAAATCTAAATATCTGAGACAGACACTCCCAAAAGGTGCCACATTTGGACTGGGCAAGGAGCCCTGCACTCTCCCTGTATGGTCAGCCAATGATAGCCCTACTCAGAGTAGATCCATTGAAATCAATGGACCTAAGTTAGTCGTGCCCATTATTTCAGTGGATAAACTCTAAATAGGACTTACTTTGGAGACAACCCTCTGAAATGAATGACTCCCTTGGGTTCATTCATTTCAGTGGGTCTGAGTAAAACTTAGGGCTAGACAGCCTTTATTACTGTGCATTCAATATTATTTATGCTCATGATGTTATCTGGGCAGATACATATCCTGTTTGGCTCTCGTTGGCTACTAGCCGTGATGGCTATGCTCTGGCTCCACAGATGGAGGCCGTAAGGTTGCTAAATACCAGTTGATGGGAAGCACAAGAGGGGAAGAGGGCTCTCGTGCGTGGCTCCTGCTTGTGGGCTTCCCACGGGCATCTGGTCGGCCACTGTAAGAACAGGAAGCTGGGCTCTAGGTGGGCCATTGGCCTGATCCAGCAGGCTCTTGCTTTCAATGCTGTTTGCCCCTGTGAAAATTTCAGGCTGGGCACCCTGTTTCATCTCTGAAACTTCCTGCCTTAACCCAGGACTTCTAGTGAATCTCAGGAAGTTCTGAATGCAGAGACTAAAACAATCATGGTTTGGTTTGACTCGGCGAACACAAACCAGGAGAGGTGACCTGGTAATTTCTCCTTGTTCTTCTTTTGACAGGAACACTGGGGCACTGGCCGCTGCGGGCCTTGGGGGGAGAGCATCTGGGGTCATCCACAGTGGGCAAAGGGAGCAGGGGATAACATGGCACTAGGCAGCTGCTCTGGCTCTGTGTGATCCCCTTGTTTACTTTTGGAGAGAAGTGCCAACTTGTCAGGTTTAATGTTTGACTATTGAAGCTGTCATTAACCAGCCAGCTACCCTTCCCTCATATGATAAATTCCTAGGGCTTGAAGGAAGATCTCCTTGTCCCTAGTTAGGGATGGGGGGGGTGGGTAAATTTGATTCAGGTTCACATTTAAAGGCGAACCTATCTAATTCAGACTTTGTGAACCAAGATGCAGCCAGCCTTCCAAATTTGTGGATTTCACAGTGCAGTTCTCCAGTCAAGTAATGCATTCAAAAAGGCATACACTCGCTGGGTCTCACTGGGTGAACCATGATGACAAGATCTTCGCAATGGCTCTTTGGGGCACATGGCTGGTGGCAGCGACCCACCTTGGATCAAGACGCAACCCAGGAGTGGGTCTTGACCCACCAGCTTAAAAACAATAGACCACACTGTCTCAGGTTCCAAATTAGAAGATATGCTTCTTTCTTTGATCATCCTTTCTTTATAAACTTTCATTTTTTAATTATTGGATCCCACCATCCTTTGGCCCCTAGAAGGGCTCCCCCAAAGCCATAGGATCAAGCACAGGGCTATTTTTCTAGAAAAAGAAGTGCCGGAACTCACCAGGAACACCTCCCTCGTTCTCTTAGAATGGCAATGGTGCCCACCTGAGAGGGGCTGGAAGTGAGTGTTCCAGCTGGGGGGGAAAGCCCTGATCAAGTGAATCTTCTTATTTGAAGGAAGGGAAAGAGAGGCCAGACCTTGCCATAGGCCCCTGTATTGCCACTGCAGAAATCTCTGCAGCCTTGGCCTCACCAATGTCTGAGCTTCAACACTGACAGACAGCAAAGGAGGTGGATCAGTGAAGACATCTGTGCAAAAGAGCCTGCTCACTGTGGTAGTTCACTCACCATCAGTTCTTCCTCCACACCCTGCTTTTAGGATTGCAGCCTAAATTATTTCATTGTTAGAAGACAAGATAATTGTAGTTAATTTAAAGCAAGGGTTGTAAATGGATATATATGATTCAGACATTTGGATTGTAATTGAGTAATTTTGCCATTGATGATTGTATATGCAAATTTATATGTGTGAAAATACACACACACACACACACACACACACACACACCCTTTCTATACACGATTTGAAAAAATAGGACGGATTAATGTATAAATACCTGGTGAAGAACGAAAAGTATGTTCCTTAGGCCATCTCTTTAAGGCTGGGGTTGTCCAGGTAGGGCTGGCCCAATCATACACAGATGGTGTAAGGCCTCTGCCTAGAGCAGCAAAACATAAAACTGGGGCACTCACTTTGTCATAAGCAGCATCAAAATCTAATCCTTCATGCTGCTGTCGGTATGGCCGGTTACTTCCATGAATGAAGAGCAATCAACAGTTCCTCTGCCTACAATTTCACAGTTGAGTCGGGGTGGCACGTTCCATCTGTGTAGGAACCAGCCACACAGGAAGTCCCAAGGAAGACCGGGCCCACATCTGGTGTGGGGCTGGTGGGTGTGATTTGGGGGAAACTCCACACCCCAGATGTATACGACGCTCTGCAAATAACATCCTTCACAGGCATACAACCTAAAATTAGACACGTGAAAATGACAAAGGAAAAGGAAATAGAGACGGGGTAGATGATGTGGGGAGTTGAATTACAATGCTTAATTTGGTTACAATACGGCTATCTGGAGTTAGGGGGTGTCCCGAAGCCTTCCAAGAAAGGGTGGATTCAGAAGGGGGTGTTGAATGAAAGAAAGGAGGTGGTGGTGGCACAGAGGCATTCTGGGAGGCAGCTCCAGTCATAGGGGGGCATCAAGGGAGAAAGAGGCAGAGTAAGGAAGAGGGCTTTGGGTGACTGGATCTCTTTTACTTCTTATTCTTCTTAGCTGAGGCTTTTCATGGCCGGTGCAGATGTTTGGGGTGGAAAACAAGCAAATGTGTGACAGGAAGCGTTTCCAGAAGGCGGGAAGAAGAACTCTGGTATTTTCATCAAGAGTGTTGTGGTTGGGGTTTTTTTTTGCCCCGCTATATTCATCCAGGCTGGTTTGAAATGTGTCATAATTGGGTAATTTGTTCAGACCCAAGGACCACAGTGAAGCAAAGCAACCTCTCTTACGAGCCACTCGTCGTTTCCACAGTCTCTCATGATCGCCACTCTTTGCATAAAACGTGCCCAAATGTAGCAGAGACTGACTCCTAGCTGGGAAATGCGTCACAGACCTTTAGTAATTCTGCTCGTGCTGCTCACAATGGGAGACCTAAAACAGACATCCAAGGCAATGGGATGCTTCAGCAGATGATCACCATTTAATTGAGATCTCCGTTTAGAGTTAATTGCTTTTGGCTTTGCAAGTGTTGACTCATAAACACACATGCTCCGACACAGAGAAATATGCTGAGGGCTGACCACTCCCATCTTCCTCGGGCCCCAGCACATCTCTCAAGGAACGTGCTCAAGATGCCACCATTTGAATCAACATTAAAAGAAGTGATCAATGGGGCCTGCGAAGCCCACACTCTCCAAGTGTTTTCTAGGGGTGGTCCTGGATTTACAGAAGCCATGCCAGTTTTTTTATTTGAGCCCAGAATATCCCGCTTTTCCTTAGAATGCCCCTGTTTTCATCAGAGAAATGTTAGAGGGTATGGAGTTATCCGATACCCCCCGAACCATCTGAAGTCAGTTTTTTTAATGTTTAATGTTTTATAATGATTTTATACTTGTTGGAAGCTGCCCAGTGTGGCTGGGGCAACCCAGTCAGATGGGCAGGGTATTATTATTATTATTATTATTATTATTGTTGTTGTTGTTGTTGTTGTTGTTGTTGTTGTTGTTAATGTCCCTATTTTCATCAGAGAAATGTTGGAGGATATGGAAACCTGGGGGAAGGCATCAGCCCCAGGGTTCTAAATTTGGAGCTTGGGGTTTTCTGAGATTCCAATGCAGTTTCTCATTCCTGCTTCTGGGCCTGGGTGCTTCACCTCCCTTGGTGCTACAACATTCCTTTTGTGATGAGACAGTGCACAGGTAGGTACGCTGGTGAAGTCAGAGAGTGTGTAATTGTCCAAAGGGTGTGTGTCGCATCTGCACAAACGATAATAACAGCAATAACCTAAGAGGGAATCCTCAGAGTGACATTCCAGTGCAGGCAACAAGCAAACGGAGAGTTGTGTACACGTGGGTGTCTTCTTCCTCTACTGAGAGACTTGTCTTGCAGGCCCTGTGGGGTTGCTGGCAGCATAGTTTGGCCAGCTGCAAGTGCAACACATTATTTGGGGCTAAACTATAACCCTCCAAGTGCTGTTGGTTGATGGCAACTGGGGGCCACATCTCTGTTTTATTCAACGATTAATGGCAGTCAACCACACGCTTGCTTTTTGGGGGGTCAGAATTCTGTATTAGAGGTCCCTAGCCTGCTCACCTCCTTGCAGAACTATATTTGCCAGGATAACAGGGTGGAGAGGGACTGATCCTTTAAGAAACCATTTAAATCCAATGACATAGCTCTTTCCATACTGCTCAGAAGTTCAATGGAGTTCAGTTGAAAGTTTCCATCCATATCAGGGGTGGGGAAACTTGTGACTCTCCAAACGGCTTTGAACTACCACTTTTACA
The DNA here is from genome assembly GCF_964188315.1 of Podarcis muralis. Lineage (NCBI taxonomy): Eukaryota > Metazoa > Chordata > Lepidosauria > Squamata > Lacertidae > Podarcis > Podarcis muralis. The sequence goes on along the minus strand of NC_135661.1, from coordinate 66,240,336 downwards.
GGTGCCCCATGATGCCCACACCACGTCTGTAAGAACCCAATCATTTGGTGTGGCGGCACAGACACGTTGGAACTCCCTGCCTGTTTATATCAGACAGGCAGGTACCTCCACTGCATTTTTTCTGTCCCTGCTGAAGACATTATTATTTAGACAAAAACCTACCCAGATGTTTGGAAAGTTTATATGAGTTTTATTTTCTTTTAGCTAGGGTTGCCATACGTCCAGGAAACCTTGGACATGTCCTCGGGGGGGGGGGGGCTACATGCCCATCCGGAGGGATTTTTTACGCAAATTTTAAGCTCAACTTTTTTTGTCTGTATTTTTACCTCTGAAAATATGGCACTCCTGGTCTACTGTATTATGGTTTTAATTCTCCATATGTTTTAAATTGTGGTTGTAAATATTTAGTGATAATCTTATTGTTTTACCTTTTTGTAAACCACTTTGAGTCCGCCCCCCCCAATCAAACGGTATATAAATTTTATGAATTAAAAATAAACAAATTCCCATGGTCCCTGACAATTTGCCCATGCTGGCTGGGGCTGATGGGAACTGGAGTTTAACGACACCTCGAGGGCCACAGGCTCCCCACTCCTGTTCTATGTGAAATACAACGGAAGGGCATGCCCCCGCCAGCTGATTGGCAGTGCCCCTTTGCTGTCCATTTGACCCCAACGGTGGTGCCCAATTGCTTCATACCAGCCAAAGGCAAAGGCATGTAAAGTGCAAGCCCAAAGTATTTCTCCTATTGCTCATATGTCTTGGGCTGGATCAATCAAGGAATGGAATGCGCTGGGAAAGAATTTTCTCCCAAGGCAACCTTAGCAGGAACTTCGCTGGGGAGACGCCAGGCAATTGCCTTCCTGAGGAGGAGCAGCATTAGATAGAAGCAGGGAAGCGGGAGTGACCTCAATTTCCTGCAGGTCTAGCAAGAGGAAATACAGTGGTACCTCGGGTTACATACGCTTCAGGTTACAGACTCCGCTAACCCAGAAATATTACTTCAGGTTAAGTACTTTGCTTCAGGATGAGTACAGAAATCGTGCTCCGGCAGCATGGCAGCAGCAGGAGGCCCCATTAGCTAAAGTGGTGCTTCAGGTTAAGAACAGTTTCAGGTTAAGAACGGACCTCCGGAACGAATTAAGTACTTAACCTGAGGTACCACTGTAGAAGCAAAACCATGGAGCCCAGGATGAAAAGCCCTCTTCAGCAACTTCATGGACAGTTCCAAACTCCACATTTAGAACAATATTAGGCCAACCAAAATGTCACAAAATACTGTGTAAGCTTTCAAGTTCTCTGAAACACCTTAGCTGCATTCAGATGGTGCCCCTTCTCTCTGTTCTTGCTCAATCACATTGTTAAAACTAGTCATAGCCCAATACAAATTCTAACATGCAAAGACTAAATTGAACTGGAACTGGGGTCAGGGTGAGGCATTTACTGTATCTGTGGTGCCCTTGTTTAAGAGAGCGGTGGTTTGTAAATGACGCTAATTCATGAATACCATTAACTATAATTGAAGCTGACCATAGTTAATAAACCATAGCTAATGATGAGGCATCTAGCAGGTGATCACTTAAACCTTGGTTTACTGTGTCACAGAATAGTCACAAGCACCATCGAGAGCAGTCTTGAGAGCAGTTTGAATTTTTTGCTGCTCTTTACTCACAGCTCAGTTAACAGGCAACTTTTAACCACAGTAATAAACCATAGTTAAGCTGCTGGGTTGCATTCACACATAAAGCTAAGCCACGTTATCTGTGAACCAGCCTAATAACATTCCAGCCTTACTTCCTGAGCCGTATTTAAGCCTCCCATAACATGGAATAGATCAGTGGCGGAGTCCTGTTAATGGCGAGGCAGCCCATTTCAGATATGATAGAAAGAAGGCCTGTGCAGCAGTTCTCCAATCTGTGCAGCAAAAGGGACTCAATGTGCTCTCCAACAAGCACTAAACATTTACCCCAAAGATGCCTATCCCCAGGGTGTACCTCCTGACCAACCAAATATGTCCTCAACAGAGGAAATACTCTTAGTCCCTAAAATAGCTCTGACTGTTCTAAATATCTCAATGGAATAGCTATCTATGTATTTCAGCAGTCATCAGAATGCAAGCATATGGCAGTTGGATTTTATAAACAATTTTTTTAAAAATTACTGTACCATTAAGCTATTTAACACGTTTTGTGACTCTGAGGTCCACGTGCTGCTCCATTGCCTTCTTTAGCATCACTCAGAGCCACCGTGGAAGAACCCTGTTCTTCCCGTATTTCAAGATTGTGGTCCTCCTTTGTGCAAGCTCCATGCATAGGCTTGAGAAAGGGCTGTGTGTAGGCTTCGTTTATGTACATAGCTGGGAAGGTTATCAGCATTAGGTGATAGCCATTTTAAAAGCCCTGAGTTGATTCAGGGCAATTATGACGCCAGATGAATGGGCCCGACAGCCCAAAGCTGTCAGGTGTGCAAACAACCGGTCCCATTCCAAAGCCTCAACCAGAACAAACAACTTGGTATAAATGGCAAATCAGTGGTTATCGCAACCAAATGGCCCTGCGATTCCTGGCTTTTGATTGGCTGGGGAGAAGGGAGGCATCTTTTCCCCTTCTGAGTGAGCTTTGTTTGGTTTTGTTTCCCTGGTCCAGGGTCTTCGATTTCTGCATGTTTGTAAACCGACATGGATGAAGGGTGGTACAGAAATTTAATTAATAAACCAAAATAAACAGTTGGATTTCCTACTGAAGAGACACAGATGTCTTCAGCAATGAAATCAACGTTGGGGTCATAAATGTTGAACCATTTTTTTTTAAGGATCCCATGGTAATTAAGTAATTGTTGATCCATTCTGTCTCTTGATCACATAGCTTCCAGCTCTGTGTTGCAACGAGTAGTTACCGAAGATAAATGCTCTTGCGTCTTGTTGTAATTAAGAGCTAGATATATAATGATTTCTTGCAGCGTAGAGGTCTTTCAACAGTGACTAGCTATAATGAATAATGGAATTTCCATGTGCAGAGGGTGTAGGCTGTTGGACCTTAGAGTTAGAGCAGTTTCTTTGCCTGTAGAAGGTCCCAGGTTCTGTCTCCAGGTAGGGCTGAGGAAGACTCCTGGCTGAAATGCTGGCAAGCAGCTGCAGGTCAGTGTATGTAGATCGGGGGGGGGGGACCTTTCAGGGCCTGCATCGCCACAGGGGACAGAACCAGACACAAGAGTAGGTGGAGCTGGGCCCAAATGTGGGTGGAACTGGGGACAAAATGGGGAGAGCCGGCTCCAAGATGGGTGGAGTTTCTGAAGTGGTCAGACTTTTGAAACTAGGCCAAGGGCTGCATGAAATGAGGCCGAGGGCCACAGGCAGCCCTTGGGACTGCGGGTTTCCCAACCCTGATAATGGAGCCAATGCTTAGCTAGAGGAACCAACGTCAAGTGTCTTCCTGCCACCTCCTCCACTCAAGCATCTAGGGCAGGAGTAACCAGCATGCTGCCCTCCCTCCAGATGTTGTGAACCACAACTCTCATCAGCCCCAGCACCGTAGTCAATGGTCATGGCCAATTGGCAGCGCAGCCTGTTGGCACCAGTGGTCTGATTCAACAGGGCTCTGAAGTTCTTAAACAATCAGGTCCAAAGTCTCCGAGCATCCATCTTAGGGTCAAACAAGATGGAATACTGAATGTATTGTTGTGAGTTTGGGGGCAGGATTAGGCTGTGTGCCTGAGTCCCTTCTAATTCCTGGATCCAGCAAGAGCTAAAATCTAATGGGGGATTCAATAGTTGAAGCAGCTAGGCCAGCTTCATGGTCATGGCCCCCTAACTATGGGTTGTTAAGGAAGTGGCTCTGCACCAGGGGGCAAATGAGTGTGAGCTCCTTCCTCAACTGTCTGGTAGTTAGAAAGACTAAGGCAGAGTGGAGGTGTGGGGGGAATCGCAAAAAGTGCTCCATGAGAAGATCTCAGTGATCAAGGTGGCACATAAAGAATCAGGTGGTCTTTAAGGTACTTTGGGCTCCAGTTGTTAGCCTTCATTTGCCCCCTTCCAGTCTAGCATTCGAGGAGGCCTTAAGGCCTTATCTTTTTACTACTGCATTTCCTAAAGAAAATGCTGGTGATCCAGTTCAGTGTCTCTCATGTGTCAATTTATCTATAATCACGCTAGGTGAGTTTCTGTTGTTTTATTTCTCTCTGCACATCATTTTGAAAGGAATTGCCCCCCCAAAGCAGCTCCTAAATGAATAACCTGTCTGTTTAACGAAAAGGAAATAAATATTTTCCTTCCAGATCTGTTTTCTCCCTATAAACCAAAAGGATTGTTCCAATAAAGACCTGTTAAATATTGACATTTTGGAGTTTGTGCTATTATTTTCTCAAGGCTGTGCACACTTAAGGGAAATGTTTGCTCCCTAGCACACTGGTGTGCGAGGTTATAGGTTAATGCATTGCTATACATACTTATTAGTGTACGGAATGCCGTCAGATTAGGCTGCAAACTTATTCCAAACATTGCAGGGAGGAGGGAAGAATTAAAGCCTTTGTCCAGGCAGACGGTGTCGTCAGTTATATAAGGCAATGCGAATATCATTAAATCAACACAAATTTTCTTTGGCTTTTTTGCTTCTTGGCATAGAATTTTAGGTTGCAATCTAAGCACACATGCAAGGGAATAAGCGGCACTGAACACGATGGGACAAGCGTAGGATTGGATGACATGAAATCCAGATGAACTGGGCATAAGAAGAGTCCCACTGGATCGGGTCGAAGGTGTACCGAGTCCAATATTGTGTTTCCAATGGTAGGGAACCAGACCAAACTCTGGACAGTTTGCAAGCAGGATATGAGCTCCAATAGACCTCTCTTGCAGTTCTTCCCCAGGAACTGGCATCCAGAGAGATGTGGCCTCTGATCCTAGAGGCAACATATAAACATACTGTAGGGATGAGAACCTGTGGTCCTCCAGGTGTTGTTGGACTACAACTCCCATCATCCCTGAACACTGGCTATACTAGCTGGCTCTGCCATAATGACTTGTAGTCATTTATCCCAAGAACAATAGAAGAGTTTGCTTGCTCAAGCCAGTGGCCCATCTGGTTCAGCATCCTGTTCTCACAGTGGCCAACCAGAAGCTCTTGATGAGCCCGCAAGCAGCACCTGAGCACAACACTCCTCTCTCCACCTGTGACTCTCAGCAGCTGGTGTTCAGGGGCATATTGCCTCTGACAGTGAAGGTAGAACACAGCCATCCTAGGTAGTAGCCATCAATATTAGCCTTGTCTTTCCTGAACTTGTCCAGTGCTTTTAAAGCCATCTAAGTTGGTGGCCACTTGCGGGAGCGAGCTCCTATGTGCTGTGTGAAGAGAGAGGTTCTTTTTTTTAAATCTGCACTGAATCTCTAAACATTCAGCATCAGCCGATGTCCATGAGGTCAAGTGTTGTGAGGGGGTGGGGACTTTTCTCTATCCACTTTCTCCATTCCATGTATCATTTTACAAACTCTTACTCGCCTTTTCTGCAAACTGAAGAGCCCCATATGCTGCAACCTTTCCTCAAAGGGGAGTCAACTCCATTCCCTTGATCATTTTGGTTGCTCTTTTCCAACTCTACATATCCTTTGTGAGGCGACCAGAACTGTACAGCACATTCCCAAGGTGCTTGTGCCATAAATTTGGATAATGGCATTGTGAAATCAGCAAGTTTGTTTTCAATTCCTTTCCTAATGACCCCTAGCATTGAATGTGCCCTTTTCCACAGCTGCCACGCACTGGGGCAACATCTTCACTGAGCTATCCGTTACAACCTTAAGGTCATATCCTCCTGGAATATAATGTAACTAAAAAACAAGCAAAACAGGTACATGACCTTCCTTAACAGCAAAGCCTATCGAAATGTTGGTGCAAATGCCGTAGCACCAGGCATGTGCAAGAAAGGGAGAGCAGGCCAGGGAGCTTGTGCTATCAGCTCCTGAGGACGACCTGAGAATATTTTTCTGACATTTATTGTTGCTAAGATTTTAAATTGTGAAATAACTTGGAGCTCTTAACACAGACAGTCTCATTTGAAGGATGGAAAGGAAGGAAGGGTAAACTATTTTAATAACAAATAAGCAAGCAACAGCAGCTTTGAGAAGTAGTTTTTTGACCAGGGAAGCAGTGCTGGGAGAATTATTTATTATTATTATTTCTTAAACTTGCTAGTCACCTGTTACACAAAAGGGTATCCATGCCACTTACAACATATTTAAAACATAAACACAGGGGGAAAACACATTACAATATAAGCATGTGAACACAAAAAGACAGGCAGGTCATTAAAAAATTAACCTCACCCACCGCTGGCATCAGCAGGAAGCTGTGATGATGCCCTAACAGCAGACAAGGACATCATAGCCCATCAAATGTATTGGGGCAGTGGCGGGAAGGGGGGAATGTTTTTACCTGATGCTGAGAAAGTGCCAGGAAGAAATCACCAGGGAGGGCATTCCACAAACGGGGAGACAAAAAATGCCTTCTCCCTTATCACCCTCCTTCAAGCCTCCCTCAAAGAAGGGGAAACAGTCTCAGAAAGTGTGGATTTTTATGGGGAACTTTGTAACACTCCATGCTTGTGTGTGTGGTATTATTTTCTTTTCTGGACATCATCTGAAGACATTCTGCTAAATCCTGCCATGCTCCTTTGCCTGATTTCTCCCCTCTGGCTCTGGCCTGTGCATGATCCATTGTACTTACCTGTCACAATGTGGAAGAATCAGTTTTTGTTGCTGCTTTTTATTTTTGCTTGCTGGGTGGGAAGTAAGAAGAGCCCCTCCTGCTGGGAACAAAAGCTCCCCCTGACCCACTTCCATGGCATGTGCTTTAAGGTTGGGGTGGGAGAGGAGGGGAAATCACATCCAGCCATAAATCTCCGTTTGTGTGGGCCCTCCTCTCAGACACGAAGCTGACCAAGCAGACTTTGATCCATGCCGCTCACTCTCAGCCACAAGTGACCACACAAAGTGCTTGGGAAGATATGTTATTGAAGGAGGTATCAAAGTTTGCCCTGCACCCTTCAGAGATAATGCTAAATACAATGTCGCTCCTCCTGGGTCAAGCTGCACGTTGGACTGGAGTCGTGTAATGTAGCTTTTTAGTCACAAATTGACTCATTGACTAATAGCCTTTAATCACAAGAGCATAAGAACAGCCTTGCTGGTTCAGGCCAATGGCCTATCAAGCCCAGCATCCTGTTCTCACAGTGGCCAACCAGATGCCTATGGGAAGCCCATGGTATTTCTTTTCTTATGTAGGATTTAACATCACCTTGCAATCATCAGGTGAAGTGGGGGGATCCATAAACCAAAATGGCAACAGTCATGATAATATCCCAGCTGCCCTTTTCTTTTGTTTAGTGTGGTGCTGGAGGGAAGTTCTTTGTAGCTGAGAAGTAGCAGAGGAGAGGGGAACTGAGGGTGCTTCTACACAAGGTATTTACTGTAGAATTGAACCTGACGCCTCCATGCAAACCAGATGCCCTACCACTGAGGTATGGACTAGTGGAGGGCACTACCCCATCACTAGTGCTTAAGTAAGATTCAGTAGCCACACCAGGCATCTTCTGTTTGTGGAATGGCGATGGGAGGAGGCATCTTATCTTTTACCTCAGGCAGCAAAATATCTTGGCCCAGACCTGGAAAAGCAACAAGGTGAGAGCTCTTGTTTAACACAACTGCACACCTGAGTTTATCAGCAAAGTGGGAAGAAACTTCCATCCCGGATATTAATGGGCCGGATTGGTCAGATTTCCTTGCTCTGGCTGGCCGCTTGTGGGGTGTTTTTTTTCCATTTGGTACCAAAGAACTGACTGTGCCAGTATCAAGAGGGACAACAGATCGCTTGGGAGAATTTCCATTTGTTTTTCTTATCAAGAGATAAAGGCCAAATCCAGATGGTGGAAGAATGAGAGTAAAAGTGCAGGGTTGTTATATAAAGATCTGGCAGCTGGATTCCTGCGAGGTCAACATACCCTACAGCCTTGCAGTGGCCACTGGGAGAAAGAACCAGCAGTTCCAAAAAAAAGAAAGAAAAGAAGGCCTACTGTGAGGACATGTGCCCTCATACAAGAAGATACAAAAAGCCCTGCTGAATATGTCCAAAGCCTCAACCACTCCGGCATCCTGTTCTCAGAGTGGCCTATCAGATGCCTGTGGGAAGCCCACCAGAAGGACTTCAGTTTCAGTATGGCCTGAAGGCACATGTGGCTACCACTGCGCTGAAGCTAAGCAGGTCTGGGCCTGGTTCATACCTGGATGGGCAACCACCTGAGAGCCACTTGGATGCCACCTTGGAGCCCGTGTAAGGTGGGATATACATGTGTAAGGAAATAAAATGGCAATTTGTATAGAGCAGGATTCAACTAAGTTGTTGCATATGCAGTAGAAACTCCCCCCCTTTCTACCTTGCACCCCCTAAATTTGCTCTGGAGGGTTGAGGAACTCACAAAATGGGTTTAGGAGGTGCACAGGAAGAGAAGAGGAGGGAAGTCCTGTTGCATGAGTAGATAGGCCTCATCCCCCCCCCCCATTTAGCTCTGTGTTGGATTCCAGTTGTGCAAGCCGTCCCTTTGTTGACCAACCTTTCCATTATGCTGTCTGATGCTACCCCAGAGCCACTGCCACAACCCCCCCCCCCCCCGCCAATTTGTACAACAATGTTGTGCAAAGCACCCAGTTGGATGGTCTTACCGGTCTGAGCCTGGCTTCGGCTGGGGAGGGCAGGATATAAATAAAATTTATTATTATTTTATTATTATTATTATTATTATTAGTAGTAGTAGTAGTAGTAGTAGTAGTATTACCCTAATCATGATTCTAATGGCAGGGAGGGGGAGAGATTTCAAATGATGGGACTTTTCAAATGGCTACAGCACTGTGTCATGGCAAATTACCACCCACCTCCCGCCAGAGGTGAGGAAAACAAAATCCCCCCTCGTTTGCCTAGAGTTATTAAAAGTACAGGAAGCCGATCCACCTTTGCATTTGGGCTGCATATACACCATACATTTAAAGTGCATCAAAAGCAAATTATTATCCCCCAAAGAAATCTGGGAACTATAGTTTACCCACCACATTGCTACAAATCCCAGTGTCCTTAACAAACTACAGTTCCCAGGATTCTTGGGAACTTTTAATGTGGTTTACAAGTATGATGTGTATCCAGTCATGATCACCTTCTCCCTTATTCAGTTGATTGAGTGTCCAGTTTAAAGTTCTGAAGTTGTAGGCCTAGGAAAGAAACTCTGCCTGATACATTTTGGAGAGTCGCTCTCAGTTAGCTCAAATAGCAGTGAGCTAGAGGGACTGCGGATCTGACGAAGGCATTTATTTTTATCCTAATACTGTTAGGCACCAGACATATTTTGCATAGGAAACTCAACTGGCTGGCGCCCAGGCAAAGAGTTTCTCTGTCCCCTCTCCAGATCCTGTTGGTGATTCTAGCTTGCCCCAAGGACGCTGTGTTAGCATTGTTTAAATGTTTGGAGCATTCCCACTCAGGCAAATGAGTTGCATGCATTCAGTATTATTACAAAAACAGCAGCTACACTCTGTAATTCACAACAGGAAGCCAACAGTGCATTTGCCAGTCAAATTGGCAAAATAATACATAGAAAAGAGTGTGGGAAGGGATATGGATGCTGCAAGCGGTGGAATTTAACCAAGGACTGGTCTACTGGGGGTAGGAATGGGGAGAAATTGGGTTCAATTCACAACTGAAAGCAAGTCTATCTAATTTGCACTTTTTGAAACCAGTCACGTTTCACATTCTGCACTTCTCTGAATTTTGCAATGCAGTTCTCTGACCAAGTAATGTGTACAAAAATGCATATATTCGGGCAAAGAGTGCATTAAAATGCATATAACATGCAAAAACTCAGTATATTAGGGGAAATTGCTTTGCCAAAAAAAGTGTATATTAGAACTTTTCACCAAAAACGAATGAATTTTCATGATGACTTTAAAAAATAATAATCACAAGCCGATATGGAAATGTGCAGAACTGAATTTAAGATTGGGAAAATGTGAAATGGAGAGAAACAGAAATTGACAGATTCACCCATCCCTAACTGGGAGTTAGGGTTGCTATCTTTTAAATGAACACTGCCTCCTGTGCTTGGAGCAGCAGCCCAGCACACAGGAAGTTAGCAGGTGAGGAACTGAGCGGCTCTTATCTCCATGACACAGCCCAGTTGCGGAGAATGTGGTTCATTCTCCAGCTGAAAAGGATCTCAGGAGCAGGACTTGGGAAAAGCTGGCCTTGGAGATCTGGTGCCGATTACAGTAAGCAACACTGGCTAGATGGACCAATGGTTGAACTATGTAGTCAAGATATTTCATTTTGTGGACCCACCTTTTTTGCAGAATTTAGATAGTTCAGTTCCATTTGTAAGAGTTTTATAGATAGATAGTAGGGTGACCTTTTATGGATCACCAAAGATGAGCAAATGTATTGCATACATTGCACACACAAAGGATGAAAGAGGACATGGGTTTGCATTCAATTGGCATATGCTAATTTACATGTAGAAATAATGAATATGATTTAAATGGAAATCAAATCCATCTCACCATAGCAGAGAGGTTTGTGACCAGGTGAGCTGTGTGTACCTGCTCAGTCCATTATCCAGATGCTCTCTGTTGATGGGGAAACCTCAAGGCCCCTGCTGCTCCCCCATCTTACGATCCCTTAGCAGACTTGGAGGACTGTCTCCCATGAAGTAGGGCCCCTGACTCAGCAAGAGCACACAGTGCACTGAAAGAACACATCGTTAAAATACACAATAAACCCATCCCATCAAAAACAATATAGACATATACAATTCTCCCTTTTAGCACAACATAGCAGGCCCTCCTTCCACTCTGCACTTTTGGTGGTCCAGGGACAAATGGGTTAATTGTTTCCAGAATTCCCATGGTGGTGGAATTTAGGAGGCTGGTTTTGTCCTAATACGATTTTTTCAGAAGGAAATCTTCACTAGCTTCTCTGATCACGCCAGAGTCCTCCCCTACCTCTGGCCCCCAGACAGGCTGCCAGCTGGGACTTGGAACAGGCAACCAACGTCTGGACTTTGTTTCTATGAAGAAAGTTAGAACCGTTAACTCAGTACGTTGCTATTCCAAGAATTCCAGCCTCCGCTTTCATTCCATGTCAGGGATGCATTCCCGACCTTCTGTCCTTGTCTGTGTCAAGGAAAAATGCTGGAAGTGCTAAAGAGTATTTGGAGGTAATATATATATATATATATATATATATATATATATATATATATGCAGGTTTTGGTGTCCTCGGGTGTCTTCCCGTGTAAAAGTTGGGGTGTCTAGGCGACGTTTCGACGAGGTCTCACTCGTCATCTTCAGGCTGGTGCTTTCGGCTTCTTGTTACTGGAACAGAGCAGGATCTCAGTGTTTGAGTTCCTATAAATACTGTCGAGGAGGTGTGGTGTATAGCCTCCAATGTTTTGGGCAGAGAGGCAGTTCCCAGGCTAGTGTGCCTTTTCTTCTTTTGTTCCTTAATTGCTTGAGGGATATCTTGAGTGATTTCTTGAGTGATATCCTGAGTACCACTTAGGTGGGTCATTAGGTATGGATTAGTTGCTAAAGCCTTTGTGTCTTGACCTCTTGAACTTTGTGAAGAGTTTTTCTGAGAAGATGGCTGTACTGCATTTAGTTGTGCTCTGGCTTGGCTTCGTGTATAGGGGCGAGCTGTGGTTTTGTGGCCTGTGCCAGCCAGATCTGTGTAGGGATTGCAGGGGGGTGCAGCATCCGGAGGTGCCACCATGGTTTGGCTACTGGATGGTGTCTGTAATTTATCTGTGGAGAGGGTCTGGGTTTGGGTCTGGTGTGGTTGATTGGTGATGGCGTTCTGTGTGCCTCTGGATCTGGTGTCAGTTTTTGTGGGGAGGGCTAATTTCCAGATGTCTGGCAAGCGGGATGTGTCGTCACGCTTGTTCATGTTGTGAGGGTGTTTCTCTATCTCGATGGCTTCCATGATTATTCTCTTGTGGTGATGTTCCATGTTAGAGAGCAATTTGGAATCTGCAAAATTAATTTCGTGTCCTGTTTCTTTCATGTGTTGGAAAAGAGAGGAAGTTTTTTCTTCTTTTTTGACGGCATTCTTGTGTTCTGCGATACGTGCATTTATTCGTCTGTTTGTTTGTCCAATGTACGTGGCTGGGCAGACTTTGCAGGGTATTTCATAGACCCCTTGGTTTTCCAACTGGATTTTATCCTTGGGGTTTCTGAGGATATTGGCTATTTTTTGGTTGGCGCAAAAGGCTGTTTTGATATTGTGTTTATGGAGGATTTTGCTAATTTTATCTGTAGTGCCCTTGATATAAGGAAGGAGGGCCATGCCATTGTTTTCTTCTGTGTCTCGGTTTTTGGGGGGTGTTTCTTTTTGGATTAGCTTCGTAACCCTGTTTTGCTGGTATCCATTGGCAATTAACACATTTGAGAGATTCTGTAACTCAGTTGTCAAGTGGTCTTTGTCAGCCAGGCGTTTGGTTCTGGAGATGAGAGTCTTGGCTACGGAGTTTATTTGTGCAGGGTGGTGGTGTGATTGTGCATGTAAGTAGCGGTTGGTGTAGCAAAACCTACATCCCAATGACCTACTTGTGAGCTTCGATGTTGTATCTCTCTTCACACAAGTGCCCATTAATGAAGCCTTGACAGCCATTCAAAACAAATACAATCCCCCCGAATACATCTTGGACCTGACCAACCACTGCCTAACCAACACGTACTTCATCCACAATGGACAAAGATACAAACAGATAGAAGGAGCACCTATGGGATCACCCCTCTCACCGGTCATCGCAAACCTGTACATGGAACACTTTGAAACCAATGCTTTAGACAAGTCAGAACACAAACCCAAACTTTGGCTCAGATATGTTGACGACACCTTTGTAATTTGGCCACACGGGAAGGAAAAACTGGACAGCTTCCTCACACATCTCAACAGCCTACACCCCAAAATACAATTCACTATGGAAATAGAAGCCAACAACCAACTTCCCTTCCTTGACGTCCTAATCTACAAAAAACCTGATGGCTCCCTAGGACACACTATCTACCGGAAAAAAACACACACCAACCGCTACTTACATGCACAATCACACCACCACCCTGCACAAATAAACTCCGTAGCCAAGACTCTCATCTCCAGAACCAAACGCCTGGCTGACAAAGACCACTTGACAACTGAGTTACAGAATCTCTCAAATGTGTTAATTGCCAATGGATACCAGCAAAACAGGGTTACGAAGCTAATCCAAAAAGAAACACCCCCCAAAAACCGAGACACAGAAGAAAACAATGGCATGGCCCTCCTTCCTTATATCAAGGGCACTACAGATAAAATTAGCAAAATCCTCCATAAACACAATATCAAAACAGCCTTTTGCGCCAACCAAAAAATAGCCAATATCCTCAGAAACCCCAAGGATAAAATCCAGTTGGAAAACCAAGGGGTCTATGAAATACCCTGCAAAGTCTGCCCAGCCACGTACATTGGACAAACAAACAGACGAATAAATGCACGTATCGCAGAACACAAGAATGCCGTCAAAAAAGAAGAAAAAACTTCCTCTCTTTTCCAACACATGAAAGAAACAGGACACGAAATTAATTTTGCAGATTCCAAATTGCTCTCTAACATGGAACATCACCACAAGAGAATAATCATGGAAGCCATCGAGATAGAGAAACACCCTCACAACATGAACAAGCGTGACGACACATCCCGCTTGCCAGACATCTGGAAATTAGCCCTCCCCACAAAAACTGACACCAGATCCAGAGGCACACAGAACGCCATCACCAATCAACCACACCAGACCCAAACCCAGACCCTCTCCACAGATAAATTACAGACACCATCCAGTAGCCAAACCATGGTGGCACCTCCGGATGCTGCACCCCCCTGCAATCCCTACACAGATCTGGCTGGCACAGGCCACAAAACCACAGCTCGCCCCTATACACGAAGCCAAGCCAGAGCACAACTAAATGCAGTACAGCCATCTTCTCAGAAAAACTCTTCACAAAGTTCAAGAGGTCAAGACACAAAGGCTTTAGCAACTAATCCATACCTAATGACCCACCTAAGTGGTACTCAGGATATCACTCAAGAAATCACTCAAGATATCCCTCAAGCAATTAAGGAACAAAAGAAGAAAAGGCACACTAGCCTGGGAACTGCCTCTCTGCCCAAAACATTGGAGGCTATACACCACACCTCCTCGACAGTATTTATAGGAACTCAAACACTGAGATCCTGCTCTGTTCCAGTAACAAGAAGCCGAAAGCACCAGCCTGAAGATGACGAGTGAGACCTCGTCGAAACGTCGCCTAGACACCCCAACTTTTACACGGGAAGACACCCGAGGACACCAAAACCTGCATTCCTATACCCGTGAAAATCTACGAAAGCATATATATATATATATATATATATATATATATTTAAAGCAATTGCAAATTTAAAGGAAAACTGTTAAAAGGGGGCGGGACCTAAAATAATGGATGGCTCTGATGTCTATACTAATAGCAACCTCAGTTGTCCGACTGCCTGTCCTTATATAGCCAAAATGGCACCATCCAATTCCACATGCAAGAGGCAGATACCAGAAGCCTGTGGGGGTGGAGGGGAATCCCAAGCTTTGCAAAACTAAGAACAACCAAAAAAAACACTTTAGGGAAAAAAGACATTGGGAATAGTATACTAAGGAATGAGTGTGCTGGCTTTGGAGGAGTGGAACAGAAAACCAGGTGGGATAGGCAAGGGAATGGAATGGTTATGGCTGGCTGCCTGCCTGAGACCAGAAGCAGGAAAGCTCCACACTGCAACATTTATCTATTTATTTTGCAGTTACAGTGGTGCCCCGCAAGACGAATGCCTCGCAAGACGAAAAATTTGCTAGACGAAAGGGTTTTCCATTTTTTGAGTCGTTCCGCAAGACGAATTTCCCTATGGGCTTGCTTCGCAAGACAAAACGTCTTGCGAGTTCTTGCGAGTTTGTTTCCTTTTTCTTAAAGCTGCTAAGCCGCTAAGCCGCTAATAGCCGTGCTTCACAAGACGAAAAAACCGCAAGACGAAGAGACTCGCAGAACAGATTAATTTCGTCTTGCGAGGCACCACTGTATTTTGCAGTTCTTACCTCTCATGACTAATGGCTATTGACAGACTCTTAAAAGCCATTTCAATGATGAAATCTACACATCAGTGAGTGAGTGTGTGTGTGTGTGTGTGTGTGTGTGTGAGAGAGAGAGAGAGAGAGAGAGAGAGGGAGAGAGGGAGAGATTTTTGTTCTGAACCCACTGCCAACAGGCTGCCTTATACGGTCTGACCCATTGGCCCGTCTAGCTCAGTGTTGTCTACCACATTAAGCAGTCATGGCTTCCCCCAAAGAATCCTGGGAATTGTAGTTTGTTAAGGGTACTGAGTGTTGTTAGGAGGTCCCCTATTCCTCACAGAGTTACAGTTCTCAAAGTGGTCTAATCTCTCTTTTCAGGGAACTGTAGCTCTGTGAAGGGAACAGAGGTCCCCTAACAATGCTCAGCACCATGGACAAGTGACAATTCCCAGGATTCCTTGGGGGAAGCAATGACTATTTAAAGTTGTATGATGGGGCTTCACTCAGAACAGAACAGCATAGCTAAGGGTTGGGGAGCCTTCTTCAAGGGCCACATTATCTCCTGGCCAACGATTTGAGGGCCACATGCTACAGGTGGATGAGATGAGATACAAAAGGTGGGTGTGGCCAGAGGATGAAGTGGGTGGGGTACCATATGTGATAGAAGTCAATAATGCAAAAGTCAGAGGTACACACACACACACACACACACACACACACAAACACACAAACACACACCCTCCATCTTTCATCCAGGCAAGCAACATGCATTATTACTGTTCAAGAATGCATTACAACCAGTGAAATCACTCAAGGAGGGGTATGACCTGAGGAGAGGCCCAACGACTTCTACCTCCAATTCTGGAGGCGATATGCCTCCAAATGCCAGTTGTTGGGCATCACAAGAGGGGAGAGAGCTGCTGTGCTTGGGTCCTGCTTGGAGACTTCCTGTCAGGTGTGTGTGCAGCAGCCAGGCCCTGTGACCAATAGGACTTTGCAGGACTGGGGCCTTCCTAAGTTTGTCCTGAAGAGGCCTCACAGGTGAGGCCGATTGGTAACTCACAGCACCTGGTGGCAAGAGCCGGGAAGGGATATAAGGTCAGCATTTTCCCTTTGGCTCTTTGCCACAGCAACATGCTCCCTGCCTTGCTGCGTTTGGTTTCTTGCTTCCTGATCCTTGAACCTCGGCTTCTTGACTCCCTGCTTCTTGATCCTCGGACCCTTGGCTTCTTGACTCCTGGCTTCTGGGCCCCCATTCCTGCTCCCACCCCGCCATCTTGTCCCCGGTCCTGATGTCCCCTGCTGGGACTTTGATTGCCTGTGAACCAGACTGTGACACTTCCCTTTGAGACCTCTGGTTGGCCACTGTGAGAACAGGATGCTGGACTAGATGGGGCATTGGCCTGATCCAGCAGGCTTTTCTGATGTTACTTTACCTGCTGATTCCTGAAGTAGAAGCCTCTGTCAAAGAAAGAGGAGCTGGCCTGGCGGTGTTGCTTTTCTGGCCACTTAGCAACCTGGATTATCATCTTGGCTGCTATCTAGTTATGGGCATCTACCTAGGACTCTGTTCTCAGGGATAAATTACTGAATTGGGCGTTCTGCTGGCTCGTACAAAGCCAGGACACAAATAAATAATGAACTTTGTGTGGCAGGGAAGGTGAATAGAATAAAACACATTCTTCATAACTACTTTATAATCAGGAGGAAAAGCTGAGGTTTAAACACTTGGACTGAGATTCAACTCTAGTTGAAGAGACAGAATTAGCCATGCACACTAGTGTCCCTGATTGGATATCATCCATCCAGTTGGGTGAAGCCCAGCTGAACATCACAAGGTGGATGGTGACACAACAATTTCACACTCCAAGGCTGTGTATACATTACCACTTACTCCATTGCGCTCCCAGCACTGGTGTGACACATGAGTATACATGACATTAACCACAATCCATCAGTACCCTGTAGTTTCTCGAGAAATACTTCCGTTTGATGTGCTTTCTTTTGAGCCGCATCCATCCGATTAGAAAACAAAACCCGCAGTTAAGCTGAGGTGTGTACATTTCAGGCAGCCATTGCATATGCACAGATGACAGCTTCAGTGAATTTGCAGTTCAGCACAGGGAAACAAATCAGATAATGAGCACCAGGTGAAGACATGCCCGTCTCCTCTCTGGTGCGCACAGTGACGTAAGAAAGCGACTTGAAAAGCAGTGGTGGGAGGAAAGATCTCACTGTGTTTCAGTTTGTGAAAGCCCAAATTCTACTTCCACAAGCAGAGATATCTCAGTGAGTTGGAGTGCCATGCCTTCAGGGACGTAGATCATGTAGTTTGTTAGAACTTGCCATAGATTTTTCTGATAAGCAAGACAGCAGCTGCTACTGAAATGAAACGTTCCAAACTGGGGGGCCAAAAGCTGTTACCATCACAGAAAACAGAGGAACGGACTTTGAAAAAAGAAACAGATTTAAGTAGATTGCAAATGTGTCCTGCTCTACAGTGGACAGTCCTCAGTTTGAATGTATTCAAAGCAGATTCAGCATAAACACAGACATTGATGGATGTAGGTCCCTGTGCCATTCACTCATAGATTCATAGGCTATAGGTGAACTGGGTATTTATGTGTGTGCATATATCACTGAGCTCTTCAGGGGGACTCACTGTGAGCAGTCCCCCATGGTTTGGATGTGCCGCTCATATTATTTATTTATTTATTTATTTATTTATTTATTTACATTTGCATGCCACTTTTTTCCTACAAGGGGCTTAAGGTGGTGTACCTGGTTTCCCCCTCCCCATTTTATCTTCACAACAACCCTGTGAGGTAGGCTTAGGCTGAGAGGTGGTGATTCCATCAGGAGCTGTGCTTTCAGTATTGTAGGCAGACAAGCACACCCTCTGTTAAACATCTAGCACCTACTGATTATTTTTCTTTCAATGGGCATTTAAATCCACTTCTTATTTTATAGTTAGCTTTTAATGGATTTTCATCTCTACTGCATTTGTTGAGCTCGCTTGTGCTCACAGACAGTTGTAATCGAAGCAATGTATAAATTGGCAAAATAAATACTGTTACATGCCACCCCAATCTCTGAGCAATGTGAGCTTCCAGGGGCGCTAGGTGCTTACTCACAGTTGGTGTTTTCTTTTGGAAATGAGACACAGTGGAGACTGTGGTGTCTTTATGTTATATGGTTTATTTACCCATATATACAACCTGTGACTGAGGGGCTAACAGCATTAGCACTCCAAGAGTGTTCCTCCCATAGCCACAGCCTTGTAGGCCAGCAGAAACCAGCCATGGCTCTCTGACTCTTTGCTCCAGCTTGCTGACTTTTAACACCCTCCCACTTTTTCCTCTCTGAGCTCCCATCCCAGCCAACTGCAATCCTAAACCCCTGCTCTCCTCCCAACTCTGGCCTTTGTCCTGCTAATTAACTCAGAGCTGGAGGAGGGGCCCCTCCCAAGGGCCGCCTGGCTCAGACTTTGCCTTCTTAATGGCTTTCTTAATGGGTCATTACCTCCCCTTTGTTCTTTGGTTCATGGGTGATCTCCCAGGCGATTTCCTGAACATGGCAAGCTGGTTTGACCTGTATTTTAACATGCAAAATGCAGTGTCTGGCACCACAAATCAAAAGAAAGGGTCCAGGAATCAGAAGAGGGGTCCAGGCACCCTACAAACCCATAACAATACATTCACATCCATACCTACAATTCTTTCAATCTTCCAGCCAAAAAAACCCCAAAAAGTGGGTGGGGATGGTAGGATCAAGGGAGGCCCATTCAGCTCCCTGCTGGCCTGCTTTTAAATGGAGTGGCCATGTGTCCTACTTTACAGAACAGTCCTTCACTCTTTGAAGTGTTGTCTGGTCTAAACCCGGCCCAAGTCCACTTTAAACATAAAGAGCCCTGAAAAGGGAGAGCAGGAGGGGCCTGGAAGTTGCCCATCAACAATTAGCACCAGGACAGCAGACTGAGCTGGTACATACATCACCCACTCAAATCATTATCCACTATAGTGAGATGTAGTAAATTAAATGTTCATACATGCGGGCACACCAGGGTAAACAAATTTTATGCAAATCTGTATCTTTTGCTTCTTTAGGGTGAGGGATGTCTTCAGGTTTGGCAATGTGTATATGGCACCCAAAATTTAAATAGGCAGGTACCTGTTGTAAGGTAGCACGTATATGGAGAAACCGAAACAAGGATTCTTTCCCTTCATATCTCTCTGCGCAATCAGGTGCTGATATATAGGAAGAACAAGGAGGCAGAGGAGGGAGGCTCAAAGGTCTCTGGATGAGCCAGGTTCCACCCACAGGCCACACAGGACTTCTTGGGGTGCCAGAGAAATTTGATTCAAATTGCTTTCAAGGCAAACCTCCAAATTCACATTCTCCGAAACAATATGCAAACTGAAACACAAACCGTCCTTCAAAACGTGCACTTCTCTAAATTTTGCGGTGCAGTTCTCCAGCTAAGTAACATATAAAAAGATGTATATATGAGGGTAAAGCATGCCAAAAAAAGAGAGAGCATATATTAGTGAAAACAGCATACAAAAAATGTGTTATACAGTGCTACCTCAGGTTACATACCCTTCAGGTTACATACACTTCAGGTTACAGACTCCGCTAACCCAGAAATAGTACCTCGGGTTAAGAACTTTGCTTCAGGATGAGAACAGAAATCGCACGGCAGCGGCAGCAGGAGGCCCCATTAGCTAAAGTGGTGCTTCAGGTTAAGAACAGTTTCAGGTTAAGACCTCCAGAACGAATTAAGTTCTTAACCCGAGGTACCACTGTATTAGGGAGAATAGCTTTGCAAAAATGTGTGTCTTAGGCAAACCGTCATAGAGAAATGTGTTTATTTGGAGAAAACCCTACAAAAATGGTAGTGAATTTTCTTGAGGGTTTTAAAAAATAATAATAATCCAAAATTGCTGCAAAAATGTGGAGGATTAAATTTAAGATTGGGAAAATGAGAAACTGTCATTAGGCAGAGTGAAGCAGCTGATTTGGTGTGTCATGGAAAGGCAGCAAAGGGTTACTTATTTAAATATATTCTTGTACTTTGTTCTAACATTCAGCCTTTGCATTTTTACTGCCAGGGAGGAAAAGAACCACCTGTAGGATTTTCTGCCTCAGGTGCCAAAATAACTTGGCTGGCCTTGGATACTCTGCACCTCGACTGAGGGTGGGAAGGGGGCTATTTGCCACTCCAGTACAAGGAACAAAAATGTCTTGGGCTGCCCTGGAAATAGCTGTGCTCTCCATCCCCTACTATCCCATTTCAGAGTCCAAACTGCAGACTAAAGCACAAATGTTTGGCCATATCCATACCAGACATTTGAAGCACTGCTATACCGCTTTAAGGGTAGATCTACACCATACACCAAAACACATCAAACACACATTTAAAGCACATGACTTCCTCCATGAGGAATGGAATGGAGGTGCCCAGAGGAGGGAATGGCTGGCTGGCTGGCAGATTGGAACCCTGGAGAGGAGCAAGGCTGCTCCAGGATGTTTTACCGCTTGAGACAAAACAGAAAGTGCTGGCCCACTACTTCCTCCTCCTCCTCTTCTGTCTCTTCCTCCTCCTCCGCAGCTTCATGCCAAAGGCGACAGGGGAGTAAAAGGAGGCCAGAGGGAAGCAGCAGGCAGGCTGTGGTGGGTGGCCCCGGGCAGCCCCAGAAAAGAAGGTGGCAGGCAGGCAGGCAGGCAGTGTGCTCCTCAGAGGCCAGATCTGCCACCTGAGGCAACTGTCTCACCTTGCCCCACAGGTGGGCTGGTCCCGAAGAAGAGCACACCGCATTGCAACATTTCATTTTAGGCTTCTCAATGCAATGCAAACACAAATCTCTTCTTCTCTTCCCCGCAGCCCCATCTCTGGTGCTATCTCAGCTATGTCCTCGGAAAGAACTGTCTTGAGTAACTTTTTCCACTCCAGAAAGGCCCAGGGATCCAGCAGCGAGGTTTGTCCTGTGCTGTCTGCCCAGGGACACTGCTGCCGGGCTGGGCGGAGGGATTCCTCTTAGTATCTGCTGGCTCTCTCTCTCTCTCTCTTTGATGGGGAAGCCTGGCCACAGGAATGGGTAAGAGATTAGTCAGAGAACACACACAGGGGACGGGAGACCTCAGGCAGGCCTGGAGAGAAGATCTGGTAACCAACACATACATGCTCACAGCATGGCGGAATTCGCTGAATTATTTTGCTTCCTTCAGACTGATGAATTTATCCTAAGCTAAATACACACCTTTCTGCCCTGGCATGAATGAGATGTCTAGAAAAACACGGGTGCGGCTGTGCAAACAGCAGGCAGGCTTTTTCTTTTAGCCTGGACTTTTAACTCCAAGGTTCAGCCCTGGAACATTGGAAAGCCATCATAGCAATGCTGGTATCTCTGAACATGTGCAGAATCCCTTTTCCTTGTAACTTAATAGATACAGTCAACACCCTTGCATATTGACGGGTGTGGCTTGCAGAGGCCAGCTTAGCAACCAATCCTTCCCTTTTCTGGGGGGAAAAGGCACAGGCAGAGAAGAATCTAGCTTTCTGCTGCAGAACTGCCAGCATTTGAAAGTCCTGCAGCAGGACTGGGTAAAGTTGGAAGATGTGTCGGCATACTAGCTAGAAATTCAATACACATCAGCAACCACAGTGGTGGCTGGTGTCCATTGGGACTGGTGGGGTGAGAGGCAGGGAGGCTAACAGTAGGTGGAGCTAGAGGCAATGATGGGCAGAGACACAGCCAACAACAGGCAGAGTCAATTTTGCCCCATTCTCAGCCCTGATGAGTTTTACAAGGGTAATGCTGAGGAGGTTGGGCTACCTCTGAAGAATTCGTAGGTAAGGTAGCTAGGCAGCTGGGGTGCTAGCCTAGGGCAGACTGAGCTTGGTAGGGCATTGACCCATTCGCCCAAATGGACCAGGCTCCACTGGTCAACCAGAGCCCAGACTGTATGTAAATGTGCTGTGATTCTGCAAAAACACAGAAAAAGTATAGGATGGTGTTGGCCAATGTCATATTTGGCCAATGTCATATTTCAAGAAGTAAAAATCTGGACACCCTCAAAGTTGTTGAGCTTTTTTGGTTGACTTGCTGAAGATCCAGGACAAACCCAAAATTCCCCAGATGCATGGCAGCCCTAGCAAAGAATTCTGCTTCCTGACAATCTCAGCTTTCATTTAATAAAAAGAAACAAGAAAATGTAATGTCCTAGTCCTTATGGTTACAATGGCTTGTCCTTATGGTTTGTTGCAACTCACTTTCCATGCTTTGGGAGGTGTAGAGGTTTTGCATCATGCTACATTCTGTCTACACTAGGCATGAGATTGGGGGAGTAGCAATGCATGTAAGCACACCATTTTAGCAGCATATTTATTTTAAATTTAAAATCCACTTTTTAAATTGTGATAGAACTTTTGTCATTGTTTAAGCGGTACTGTGCAAATGCTTGAATCTTTTTTGAATGACCACGGGCAAGTGAGTTTTAAAGCACAATTTTAAACAACCAATTTAAAATTTAAAAGCACAATTTTAAAAAACCAAACAGCTAAAAACATTGCTGCTGAAATGGCCACTGCCAGAAAGAAAAGAGTGAAATGGGTCTAAAGTGAAGAGGCATCATGGAGGAGAGATGAGCTACCCTTGTGGAGATTAAACTTATCTGTTCCTTCCTTAAAAGGTCAGATCATGTCCTGAGCTCCTAGAAGAAATGGGAGAAAGCACAGGAGAATCATGACGTACTGATGATGTTGTATAATGCCCTATACAAAACAAACACCTAAATGTGTTTATTTATCAATCATATTCATATCCTGAGAGTCTCTGTAATAAATTGTAGCCAGCTGCTGCCAGGCTGAAGCAAGTAAGATGCACATATAGTCTTCTTTTTTCTTTGTTTTAAGACAGTGGTTGTATGAATTCTAAATGGAATCCCAGCTTAGAAAATCCAGAACATTTTAATATGGTGTGGTGGGATCTTTATCTTTTATACCAATACAACTAACCCCCAGGACTCCCTGGTGCTTCTGATGCGGGAAATATGTTTCTCCTAATAGGTATCTCCTCTCCTCTTCCAATTTTGTTGACAAATCTGATATCCAACCTGTATTGTTTGTGTTTAAATCCAATATAATAATAAAATAATTTATTATTTGTACCCCGCCCATCTGGCTGGGTTTCCCCAGCCACTCTGGGTGGCTTCCAACAAAGATTAAAAATACATTAAAATAATATATGATGGAATAACATTTAATTTAATATCTATCTATCTATGGAACCACAACCAGCAATCTGGCTGCTGCACTGAAGTATCTTTGAGGGCAGCCCCACACAGATCATGCTGCAGTCATCCGGCTTGGAATTTACCAAAGCATGGAACACAGTGGCCAGAGATGATACATGTGCCGCTGTGCCTAGCACCTACAGTCGCACCACTGCAAGAATCCAAGATTCCCAGTTTGCCCCCTGTCTTTGTGGAGCTCCTGGTATTTTCCATTGCTCAGTAGCTGGTCCCCAGCCATTACTAACAGCTGCTTCTGGCCAAGTCAGGCCATTACTCCCTCCCTCCCCCCTCCTTTTTTTTACACTCCAGCCAAATGTCCTGAGTCACAAGCCAAGAGAAACAGCTCCAACTTAGCAGTTGTGAAGCAGCCGGGAAAGGAGAGGCTGTGAAGGGACAGAAACTTCAGATGACCCAGATCGGTGGGGTGTTCATAACACACTCCAGTATTGCGACTCCTGCAACAGACGTTCCTGTCTGTCTCAGGGTGTTCTCAAAGGACAATAAACATTACTACTTACTTCAGAGTGAATGCAAAAACAGCTGTTGGTAGATGGGATGAAAATTCGAACTGGTTTGGGGAGGTAGGACATTGCCAGCAGCCCCTGCCTCAGAGTAAAGGTAAAGGGACCCTGACCATTAGGTCCAGTCGCGGACGACTCTGGGGTTGCAGCGCTCATTTCACTTTAAAGGTAAAGTAAAGGGACCCCTGACCATTAGGTCCAGTCGTGACCGACTCTGGGTTTGTGTCGCTCATCTCGCTTTATTGGCCGAGGGAGCCGGCGTACAGCTTCCGGGTCATGTGGCCAGCATGACTAAGCCACTTCTGGCGAACCAGAGCAGCGCACGGAAACGCTGTTTACCTTCCCGCCGGAGCGGTACCTATTTATCTACTTGCACTTTGACATGCTTTTGAACTGCTAGGTTGGCAGGAGCTGGGACCAAGCAACGGGAGCTCACCCCGTCACGAGGATTCGAACCGCCAACCTTCTGATCGGCAAGTCCTAGGCTCTATGGTTTAACCCACAGCACCACCCACGTCCCCTCATCTCGCTTTACCTTGACCCAAATAATTACTGCAGTGTTTTTTAAAAAACGTGGCTCCTTGAAGACTAGCAGGAGTACTCCACGCTGCAAGATTTTGTTGCAAGTCCCAGTCCCACTTATAAGTTAAACTGAGGCATCAACATGACATTTCTTGGGTGATTTCGGAAACAGCCTTGAGTGAAATATAACATTCAGGTACCTTGAGCTGTGGATTCCAAAACCTTTTAGATTATTTGCAAATGCACCCCAATGACTTCATCCTAAAATACTCATGTGCATCAGCCACCTCTCTCCAATTTCTACTCTGTATTCTTCCGCCATTCCCTTCTTTGCCACTGCAAAGCAATGTAGTCTTTTATTATTTCTTAGGGCTCTTCCACGTTGGTGCAGATGTATCCTGCAATGTGTTCTTGACACAATAATAGTGTATGTTGTTGTTTTAAAAAATTGTATACTGCCCTTCATCTGAAAATCCCAAGGCAGTTGACAACAGAAGAATACAAGAATGAGAATACAAAATACATAATAAAATAAAAGCAGAAACAAAAACAAACCAATAACCCCCCCTAAATAAAATTGATTAAGGCACCAGGCACTTCTCCCTAGCAAAAACATTCCACAAATGGGATATATTCCATTGTGCGTTTATTCTGCTTTATTTATTGTTCTGTGACGAAGCATTCGTGGCATGAAAAGTTACAGGATTTCAGCAGGAAGTTACAGGATATGTACTGAATGGAAAAGCACATGTTAGTGACAACAAAACACAAAAATGCATTATATTATGGGAAGCTGATTTGCAAAAATGTGTTTGTTAGGGGAAATTGCACAAAAAACCTTGTATCATGAATTAGGATAAATTTGCACTACAAGGCTGGTGAAATAAATTACAAACTGATGTGGAAATGTAGAGAAGTGGAAGAAACAATAAAATGAGAGAAGTGGAAATGGAGAGATTCACCCATTCCTGATAGTGGTGTGGAAAAGCCCTCAGGCAGAGGCTGCTCCAAGTTTGCACTGGGTGAAAAAAATAACTTGGAGACAAGTTCTAACTTCCTCTCTAGAAAGTGAATAATCACTTTCCCAAGTTACAGCTATAATGAGAAAGAGAACAAGGAGTCCTGTGAGATCTGAGTCATGGGCTTTAGCCCATGAAAGCTGATGCCATCATGAATATATCCTTCCCTTCTTTAACAAGGGCTGAAAACCATGTACACCCTTGGCCAACTCTCCAGGGTAGTGGGTGTGGCCACACTATGCTCTCTTATGCACACACTCACAAGGCGTGCGCACTCGCGCGCGCACACACACACACACACACACATACACACACAGTGTCTCCCTTCATCTGATCTATGGAGGCATCACCCACCTCCAACTTGACCAAATTACTGAACAACTGTGAAAGGGGTGATTTGTATATCCATCAGGGGGTGGGCTGTGCATTTAAATATACATAGTTTTGCCACTGCCTTAAAAATCAGTGGGCTCTTGGGGTGGGTGGCAGGAAAAAAATGCCCCTGAATGAGGGCTTAGTCACTTCTGATCTTCAAGGTGACAGAAACCTTAACAAGGGCCCACAAAATTGAGATAGAACATCTGCAAAGTTGCAATTGATAGTGACAGTAG
Organism: Podarcis muralis; assembly: GCF_964188315.1. Classification (NCBI taxonomy): domain Eukaryota; kingdom Metazoa; phylum Chordata; class Lepidosauria; order Squamata; family Lacertidae; genus Podarcis; species Podarcis muralis. The sequence goes on along the minus strand of NC_135661.1, from coordinate 66,214,215 downwards.
TTCACCAGCAGAGTTTATGATGCTGGACACACCCATGTATAATGACAAAGACCTGGTGCTCTCAAAACAGCAATTGGGCAGGACAACCCAAATCAGAGAAGGGCAGAGGCAGGGAATGATGGAGCTGTAGAGCAGAAAGTGGGGACAGGCCTGCAGCTGGTACAGCAACTAAGTCTGGATCAGGCTTAGTGCCAGCAAGCGATGGCTGTGGGGACAGCTCAGGATCTAGCAGAACTTAGGCCAGCTCAACCCCTCGCCAACCCCAGAACACCCCAGGGGGGTCCCACTGGTGATTCTTCTGCCCACACATTTGAGGGGTGGAATGCAATATTCATCCAGGTGGAGTGGCTTTGGCATCACTCCATGGGTGGAGGCTGGCAGAGCTGTGGGGGGCAGGGCCACCCAATCCAAGCCCCCTTCCACCAGCCCAACACAAAGGTGGTTTGGATTGTGTCTTGAAGTAATACCCATTAATTCTATTATAAATCCTTTATCACCACAGAATATCCTTTAGTAGTTGATCGGGTGGGTCTCCTATTTTCTGCAATAGACTGATGCAGTTGCCCCTCTGGAAACTATCTTGCTGTAGCTGAACATAATCCTCAGTTCAGGAAATTTATAAAGTTCCTGACTGTGCTTAAGACGCACATGGGCTGCACGGAAGTACGGGCGTACAGTGGCGTAGCTTGGGTTGTCAGCACCCAGGGCAAGGCAAGTAATTTGCGCTCCCTAACCCGTGGATTTGCGCCCCATAACCTGTGGATTTGCGCCCCCTAACCCTAACCCCCAGATGTTGCGCCCGGTGCGGCTGCCCCCCCCTGCACCCCCACGCTACGCCACTGCGGGCGTACCTGCAACACAGACTTAAAACAATTCATGATTCCTTCTTTTGGGAAGACTACAGCCCAACAAGGGAAGTGAGGTATCAGAGACAGATGGGCTACTTGGCACCCATCAGAATGTAATAAGGCGAGCCTGCTGGATTATGCCAGTGGCCCATTTAGTCCAGCGTCCAGTTTGTACAGTGGACAGGGACCCCGCGAGCAGGATGTGAGCACAGCAGCACCTCGCCCACCTGAGATTCACAGCGAAAGCACAATGCCTCTGGTAGTGGAAGCAGAACAGAGGCATCATGACTAGTAGCCACAGATGGCCTTCTTCTCAGTGAATTTGCATGGATGTCCATGAGAGAAGGAAAACTTTTCTCTATCCCACTTTCTCGACACCATGCGTAAGTTTATACACTTCCGCCATGTTGTCCCTTACTCATCTTCCCTTTGAACTAAAGTCCCAAACAGTGCAGCCTTTCCACACTCCATCCCTTTGATCATTTGGGTTGCCTCTTTCTGAAACTTTTCCAACTGTACAATATCATTTTTGAGGTGATCTACTGGGGAGGGGTAGGAGAGGGGGGAAATCCTTTCCCTGGTTAAGCCATATTCTCCAGATTGTTTTGTTTTGAAGTGCCTAACTCAAGATTTGAGGCAAAACATGCAGACGCTGTTTGTTTCAAGTGAAACTCGCCTCCTCCTGCCTTTCGGTATTTTTACCCAAAGCATGAAGAAGCCATGGCAATAATGACAGTTAGACAAAGAGAAAAGCTAGAGGGACACACCCGCTGTATGGTAAAGGAACGTCTTTCTTCGTTTTAAAGCCTTTAATTGTTCTTTGGTGGTGAAGCGGTTGTCGCTCCTAAGAAAACATTTCCATGTACCTGTGTTTGTAGCATGGGTACCCAAAAACAAAAGGTAGTAGCAAAGACAGGAGTTCATCATCTTTCTAACTCAGGTCTTATTGCAGAATAAGTGTATTTAGTTTGGACCCATTAAAAAAATAATCATGGGAGATAAAGCCCATATTGCAGAGGCAGGATGGGGGAGTTAGAGTAATAGCATATGACAACTGAAGTTTAGTTATCCTGGTGCCTTAATGTTTTCTGTTCTGTTTTAGAGAAATTTGCTGTACCGGATATGGAGTACAAAACTGTCAAAAGAAGACAGAGGGTACAAAAAAAGGGGGGACAGCACCCGAAACCTTAGATGAACTTTCTCCAAGGGACAAGTTTAGGGTAAATTAATTTATTCCTGTCATGAATGTTCTCAAAACCAACCTAGATAAGAAGAGCAACAGTGTAGGAGTGTAGCTGGCAATTTTTCATTTTTGTATGAACCTGTGAGAAGCCAAGGAACAAATTCACAATGGCATTAAGGTGTTGATGCAGAAGTATCCAAAGGATGTTGACCTTAGTCTAGTTGATGAATTTTTGCTCTTCCACCTGTACGCCAAAGAAGCTCACCCTGAAAAAGAAAATGCCAAACACCAAGGTATGAATCAAATAATATTCCAGGAGAAAATTCAGACAGCTTTTCCAAATGTGGAAACAATGTTCAGGATGTTCCTGTGTTTAATGGTTACACACTGTTCTGACGAAAATCATTTTCTAGACTAAAAAGGATAAAGAATGATCTACAGACAACAATGTCCCAAGATCGGTTGTCTGATCTAAGCATTCTCTGCATAGAAAATGATAAGCTGTGATTTACTGATTTTAATTATACAATTGCTGGGGAGCTGCACGTGTGCCCGGAGGGTGCTGGCAGGGCGCGAAGGGTGAAGGAGCCTGCTGCAGCACCTCAGCCCTCACTGCTGATGTGACACTGCCCTGCCCAGAAGTCAAGCAGGGCCACACTGCGTCTTCTGCCCACCTGACGCAACTCTTGGCAGACACAAACCAGGCACCCCCATGCCGGCCCGGCCCAGTGCTCCTCTTTGTGAACATTGGTTCTTCAAACCTGGGAGAGGAGCACCAGGCTGGGCCGCCCTGGGGTTGCCTGTGTGGAGGCACCTACCTCGCACCCCCTCAAAAATCTGAACCTGGGGCCATGCTTATGAGTAAATGCCTTGTACTCTGTCAGATTGATTTAGGATCACACTGCCAAGCCAAGTAGTCATCTGCAATACTTTGGATATTATAAAGCAACTATACTGATTCATGAGGAGATATCACCCCCCACTCTAGCAGAATTATATTTGCCTCCTCTTTCTTTTTTGTTTTTTTTACCCTTTTGGAATAAAGAACGCCCATAAATCTGTCAGCCCTCCATCTGGTCTGGACTTTTTACATTCCTGTGGTATAAGAGATTAGCACATTGGCCTTATGTGTCACTGCTTGGCCTGTCCAATGTGGGATTCATTACCCCATTAAATTCCCTATACAACTACAGTTCTCTTCCTAGAAGACCGACCACCATTTTTACAAACAAATGGTGGCGAAGTCCAAAACTAGTTCCATAAACTAGTTCCATAAACTTTTTCACACCAATGAAGCTATAAGCAATCCTGTATACCTTTGTCACCCTCTGTGGGGTTGTTAATAAGAAGGCTTACCACATGGTTTATTAATATTATAACAGCCAGTGTAGAGTAGTGGTTTGAGTGCTGGACTAGGACCTGAGAGATCAAGGTTCAAATCTCCACTCAGCCATGAAGCCCACTGGGTGACTTTGGGCCAGTCACTGTCTCTCATCCTAACCTACCTCACAGCGTTGCTGTGAGGATAAAACAGAGAGGGGGAGAAGTTTGTATCCCATCTTTCTCTTTGGGGGAAATTTGGGATACAAATGTAATAGTAAATAAATATATAATGCCACAACTGAGGCATAGTTCTCCCTGAGGTATTAAGAACGGTAAACCTGTCCTAGAATTGTACCACTACTGACTGTGAACAGGAGACCACTTCTCAGGACTGAATGCTTCTACTTATTAACTAAAATAAAATCCCTGCACACAGAAAGCTAATTATCAGGAAGAAAGAATGTAATTTATATTTCCCTTTGGCAGGCTACAGGAAGTTGTTTTTGTTTTGAATAAAGCATTCCATATGAAATGGTACAGCCCACAGCTTATGACCTTGGTGAAGAACTAGGCCTTAGTTTTTATTATGTCACGTGCTGCAAATCTTTGTCCTTTAGGAGTCCACACCACAAAAGAATGCATAATGTGGGGTTGATTTGGCAGAGGCTCAATGCATGCTCCCTCATTGCCAGACCTTCAAGATAGAAGGGATAAGCGAACATCCCAAACCACCAGCAGTTGTACGTTACAGCATGCTTACTGAAAAGTTAGTTACACAAGCAAAACATATGTAACTATTGCACGAACCTGTCAAAATAACATCTGGCCCATAGATTTTCATGATGAAGAAATGGCAGGGTTCCATTTGGCAGTTCCCTACTCCATACAGCAGTTAAAATGAAGAAATCTAGGCAAAGGGGGAACATATGTGTGTGTTCCTCAGCACTCTTTGGGTGCTGTACCTTAAAAACAAGGGGGGAGCCCATTTCCTTACCCCACCCTCATGATCACAAGTTGCAATGGAATTGACAGATGTGTTTTTGCCTACAATTTGACTACTGATTTAATTGGATGATCAATTTCCCTTCCACAGTTGAAAAACTGCGCCAGAGATGGAGGAAGCACCTGACTGGCTCCAACACTGGTAGGCCCTCTGGTGGCTCTTCCAAGTGGCCACCTCCCATGACAGTGAATGGGCCCTTCTCCTCCTTACTCCCACTGGATGCAGAAACAAATGGGTGGGCAAGGAGGAGGAGCATATCAGAGAAGCAGTGTGGGGGAAAGTGAGATGGAAAGAAGGAGCAGGTGGTCACAAAACCAGCTTGGAGTTTGCAAACTGTGGTTTAAACAAGAGCTAGCGTTATACAGTGGTACCTCGCAAGACGAATGCCTCGCAAGACAAAAAACTCGCTAGACGAAAGGGTTTTTTGTTTTTTGAGCTGCTTCGCAAGACGATTTCCCCTATGGGCTTGCTTCGCAAGACGGAAACGTCTTGCAAGTTTGTTTCCTTTTTCTTAACACCGTTAATACAGTTGCGACTTGACTTTGAGGAGCAACTCATAGAACGCGGTGTGGTAGCCTTTTTTGAGGTTTTTGAAGACTTTGGTGATTTTTGAAGCTTTTCCAAAACTTTCCCGACACCGTGCTTCGCAAGACGAAAAAAATCGCAAGACGACAAAACTCGCGGAACGAATTAATTTCGTCTTGCGAGGCACCACTGTATCTGCAAAAGGCTACTCGGACACTTTGATCCCTTGAAATAAACCATAGGAATGTTAGGAGAGACTAAGATTCAGAGCCTGGAAAGTTCCTTTTTAAAAGGAACTAATTAAAATTCAACATGTCCCCCAAAGCAATTTATTCCAGATCATTTATGTCCCTTTACAAAACGAACTGATTTGTTTCACGTTCAGTTCACGGTTTGATTCATCCAAACGATCCTTGGCAAAAAACGAAAAAACAACAACAACTTTCAGCATGTGGAATGTTGCAAGCTGCAGTACTGAAGCATAAAGAAAACACAAAAACACAAAGATAGAGGAATGTGAATTGTTTGGTTTATTTCCCCCAAGAAATATGATATTTAAGCTTAAAGGCCCCAAATTTTTAACATATTGAACTTGAAGATGTTGAATGTTGAATATTCTATTAAGTGTTCTAGATTGCTCAAAGTACTGCCTCAAAAAGTTCAGGTCACTCAGGAATTTTGGGAACTACTTTCAGCTGTAGTTCAGAGTTTTGAACTAGGCTGCACGGCACTTAAAACCCTATTACAGTGGTGCCCCGCAAGACGAATGCCTCGCAAGACAAAAAACCCGCTAGACGAAAGGGTTTTCCGTTTTTGAGTTGCTTCGCAAGACGATTTTCCCTATGGGCTTGCTTCGCAAGACAAAAACGTCTTGCGAGTCTTGTGATTTTTTTTCGCTCCCCCCCCCCCTTTTCCAAGCCGCTAAGCCGCTAATAGCCTTTTAGCCGCTAAGCCTTTAATAGCCGCTAAGCCGCTAATAGCGCTAATCCGCTAAGCCACTAATAGGGTTGCTTCGCAAGACGAAAAAACCGCTAGACGAAGAGACTTGCGGAACGGATTATTTTCGTCTTGCGAGGCACCACTGTATACTACTTTAGCAGGCTGTGGCTTCCCTCAAGGAATCCTGGGAACTGTAGTGGCTTAGCAGTCAATAGCTCATTTCAGGAAGCTCTGAGAATTGTGGTTCTGTGAGGAGAATAAGGGTCTCCTAACAACTCTTGGCACCCTTAGCAAACTGCAGTTCCCAGGATTCTTTGAGGGGAGCCATGACTGTGGTATAACAGTGCTTTAAATGTATAACGCAGATGGGCCCTTGAAATTTGTTAAATCAAGCTAGTTCATTCCAAGCACTGCTAATAGTATCAGGATGCCTCTGCCTGGATGTGAGAAAGCAGAGCTCGTCACTGAGGGCGGAAGGCCAACCAGCCTAGTGACCTCATCACTGAAGAGCGGAAATTAAATTGGGGAAGCCCCAATGCAATCTCATTAAACATCCAGACATTTCTTGCACACTTATAAATCACCAACACCGCCCATCTTGCTTGGCACATAGAATGCCTCCTAATCACAGCCATATTGTTTAATAGACAAAGCATCGCCATAACAACCATTCCTTGAACTGCCTAATTGATGGTTAGCATTCACTGGCACAAGAACGCCCAGGCCTATGAGATGCGGCATGCGCTTCTGCACAGAGAGCTCCTCTCGCTGCCCTCTGCCGGTTTCCCATGAACAGGGAGGTCCACAAGGCCATCCAATGACCCATTCCCCCATTTCCAGTCATGCACATACAGAGGAGGGAGGAAAGAAGGAAGGAAGGAAGGAAGGAAGATCTTCTCAGCCAAAGTCCAGAATTGGAGGGTAGAAAATCAAGAAGGGAGGACCAAATCCAGTCCAGTTGTTTGTGTTGTCAATGTGCATATGTTTGAATACTGTTGCCATGTGCACACATGTGCTATGTTAGGATGGGACAATCTGTCACTTTCAGTTTCTCCTTGTCCCAGTCATCAGTTCTCCACACCTCCATGTGTTTGTGAATTGTTAATTTTTCCAAAGCCTTTCTGAAATTCATTTTTGTGTGAATTTCTCCTAATACACAAGGGTCCCAGTTTCTGCCTGCTCGCTATGCAAATATTCACTTTTCTGAATGTAAATAATTACTGTATGTCCAAACTTCAGTATACCCTCCGCAAATTCAGATATCTGAATTTGCCCACTTTCTTAATCCCTCACTTATTTGTGCTTTGCTGGCCAATGGCAGCCATTTTGGGGCAGAAATCATGCAGGGAATGGACAAGCGAATGAGACTGAACTAATCCAGGGGTAGGCAACCTAAGTCCCGTGAACCAGATGCGGCCCAATCACCTTCTCAATCTGGCCCATGGACAGTCTGGGAATCAGCTTGTTTTTACATGAGTAGAATGTGTCCTTTTATTAATAATAATAATAATAATAATAATAATAATAATAATAATAATAATTTATTTATACCCCGCCCATCTGGCTGGGTTTCCCCAGCCACTCTGGGTGGCTTCCAACTGAATATTAAAAACAGTACAGCATCAGACATTAGAATCATAGAATCATAGAGTTGGAAGAGACCACAAGGGCCATCGAGTCCAACCCCCTGCCAAGCAGGAAACACCATCAGAGCACTCCTGACATATGGTTGTCAAGCCTCTGCTTAAAGACCTCCAAAGAAGGAGACTCCACCACACTCCTTGGCAGCAAATTCCACTGTCAAACAGCTCTTACTGTCAGGAAGTTCTTCCTAATGTTTAGGTGGAATCTTCTTTCTTGTAGTTTGGATCCATTGCTCCGTGTCCGCTTCTCTGGAGCAGCAGAAAACAACCTTTCTCCCTCCTCTATATGACATCCTTTTATATATTTGAACATGGCTATCATATCACCCCTTAACCTCCTCTTCTCCAGGCTAAACATGCCCAGCTCCCTTAGCCGTTCCTCATAAGGCATCGTTTCCAGGCCTTTGACCATTTTGGTTGCCCTCCTCTGGACACGTTCCAGTTTGTCAGTGTCCTTCTTGAACTGTGGTGCCCAGAACTGGACACAGTACTCCAGGTGAGGTCTGACCAGAGCAGAATACAGTGGCACTATTACTTCCCTTGATTAAAAACTTCCCTAAAGAGGGCTGCCTTCAGTTGTCTTTTAAAAGTAAAATAGTTGTTTATTGCCTTGACTTCTGCTGGGAGGGCGTTCCACAGGGCAGACGCCACTACCGAGAAGGCCCTCTGTCTGGTTCCCTGTAACCTTACTTCTTGCAATGAGGGAACCGCCAGAAGGCCCTCAGCGCTGGATCTCAATGTCCGGGCTGAACGATGGGGGTGGAGACGCTCCTTCAGGTATACAGGACCGAGGCCGTTTAGGGCTTTAAAGGTCAGCACCAACACTTTGAATTGTGCTCGGAAACGTACTGGGAGCCAATGCAGATCTCTCAGAACCGGTGTTATGTGGTCCCGGCGGCCACTCCCAGTCACCAATCTAGCTGCCGCATTCTGGATTAATTGCAGTTTCCGGGTCACCTTCAAAGGTAGCCCCACGTAGAGCGCATTGCAGTAGTACAAGCGGGAGATAACTAGAGCATGCACCACTCTGGCAAGACAGTCTGCAGGCAGGTAGGGTCTTAGCCTGCGTACCAGGTGGAGCTGGTAGACAGCTGCCCTGGACACAGAATTAACCTGTGCCTCCATGGACAGCTGTGAGTCCAAAATGACTCCCAGGCTGCGCATCTGGTCCTTCAGGGGCACAGTTACCCCATTCAGAACCAGGGAATCCCCCACACCCGCCCACCCCCTGTCCCCCAAAAACAGTACTTCTGTCTTGTCAGGATTCAACCTCAATCTGTTAGCCGCCATCCATCCTCCAACCGCCTCCAGGCAGTCACACAGGACCTTCACCGCCTTCACTGGTTCTGATTTAAAGGAGAGGTAGAGCTGGGTGTCATCTGCATACTGATGAACACCCAGCCCAAACCCCCTGATGATCTCTCCCAGCGGCTTCATATAGATATTAAAAAGCATGGGGGAGAGGACGGAACCCTGAGGCACCCCACAAGTGAGAGCCGAGGGGTCTGAACACTCATCCCCCACACCACTTTCTGGACACGGCCCAGGAGAAAGGAGCGGAACCACCGTATAACAGTGCCCCCAGCTCCCAGCCCCTCTAGACGGTCCAGAAGGATGTTATGGTCGATGGTGTCAAAGGCCGCTGAGAGATCCAGCAGAACTAGGAAACAGCTCTCACCTTTGTCCCTAGCCCGCCGGAGATCATCAACCAGTGCGACCAAGGCAGTTTCAGTCCCATGGTGAGGCCTGAATCCCGATTGGAAGGGATCCAAATGGTCCGCATCCTCCAGGCATGCTTGGAGTTGTTTGGCAACCACCCGCTCAATCACCTTGCCCAAGAATGGTAAATTTGAGACTGGGCAATAGTTGGCCAAATTGGCTGGGTCTAAAGATGTTTTTTTAAGAAGCGGTTTAATGACCGCCTCTTTCAGCGGGTCTGGGAAGGCTCCCTCACAGAGGGAAGCATTCACCACCCCGCAGAGCCCATCGCCCAGCCCTTCCCGGCTCGCTTTTATCAGCCAGGATGGGCAAGGATCAAGGAGACAGGTGGTCGGTTTCACTTTTCCAAGCAGCCTGTCCACATCCTCGGAGGTAACAGATTGGAATTGATCCCATGTAACAGGACCAGACAGAACTCTAGCACTCTCCCGCCCTGGCCCTGCTCCCACGGTGGAGTCTACCTCCTTCTGAATCTGAGCGACTTTATCTGCAAAAAACTTTGCAAAAGCATTGCAGGAGATTTTGGGGTCCCTACCAGGCCCCGGTGGTGCAGGTGGTTCCGATAGGTTGCGAACCACCTGAAAAAGTCTCCTGCTGCTGTTTTCTGCAGATGCAATGGAGGCGGCGAAGAAAATGCATCTCTGGGTTATTTGTGGGGCATAGGAATTCATTCATGCCCCCCCCCCAAAAAAATAATAGTCCGGCCCACCACATGGTCTGAGGGGTGGACCATCCCACAACTGAAAAAGGTTGCTGACCACTGAACTAATCAGACAGAAGGAGAGATCAGTTTTCCTTTTTATCTCTCTTTTGCTGGTTGGCTGCTACCCAGAGGGGCAAGAGAGATCAGACAAATCCTGGATTAGAAATGTTCTCAAAGGAATCAATAGAAATTGTGGACTTGTTATGTGAGTGTTCACCTAACAACCAATACCTAGAGAATGCATTATGTTTGGTAATTGGGGACTGCATGTATACACATCTTTGTATGTTGTTTTGCCTAGTTTTCACATTTTAACAAAGCAATTTCCTCGTATATAATGATGCACCTTTGGCATTATTACAATTTGAATATATAATATTGCCCCTTTTATGTTATTTCCACTAAGTGCATTTTTAGGTAACCTTTATCCCATTATATGTATTTTCTACACATTACTATATTGGAGAACTACACTGCAACATTTAGATGATTTTGAATTCTGAAGGACAGCTGTGTTTCACTTTGTGTATTGTTTTGGAAAGTGTGAATTAGGGAGGTTGGCCTTGAAATTAAAACCGAATTACATTTCCACCTCATCATTAGTGCTAAGACTCTAGCACTTTATGGTGTCAATCTAATTGTGCCTAGGAAACTAGATAGGGATGTAATTGGATGCAGTCCAAGAAGACTGCAGAGAAAGAGAAGATAGCTGGACCAATTCCTTCCTCTTCACATTTAGTGACCCTTTTGACACCTGAGATATGAGCCTGCAGTGCCCATACTCTTTCAGCAATAAGGATTATAAACTCTCGTGTGTGTGTGTGTGTGTGTGTGTGTGTGTGTGTGTGATTCTGACTCCTGAGATGTCAGTAAGCATTGGCTAGATACTGAACAAAAAAGGACTAGAGACACTTGCTGTGTGTTTTGTCTGTGTGTCTGTACACACACACTGATTTTCCGCAGTGGGAGAGAAATTTGATTCCTGAAGCAACATGTACACCAAAACACAGACAGCCTTCAAAATTTGAAAGTCTTTGGATTTTGCAATGCAGTTCTTGAGGAAGTAATGCATTTCTTTTGTAAAACAAAAAGCAAAACATATGTGAAGGTAAAGTGTGTGTAAAAATGCATACATTTGTGAAACATGCAAAAATGTGCATATTCAACAAACTACATACAAATGTGTTCTCAAGGAGAAATCCACACTAGTGTGATGCGCTGGACTAGGACTTGGAAAATCAAGGCTCAACTCTCCACTCACTGAGTGACCTTAGGCCAGCCATTCACTCTTAGCCTAACCTACCTCATAGGGTTGTTGTGAGGATAAAATGGTAAGCAGGAGATGCGTGTACAGCCACCTTGAGCTCCTTGGAGAAAAAGTGGAGTATAAATATAATGTAATAATAATAAAATGCTGGTGAATTTAAATGATGGCTTTCCCCCCTTTTTTAAAAAAGCAAACTGATGTGAAACTTAAGGCTGGGAAAAATGAGAAATTGAGATAAACCAAAACTGACAGGTTTGCCCATCTCTTCCCTTTACTTGAACAGAATTCACACAGCCTTATCTTTTCTGAGAGTTCCTCTACCGGTTGGACGGCCCTTAACCCTGCCATCTTCCTGCGATCTGTAGCTTTACCAGCGTCTCTTCTGTGTCCTGATCTGAAGAAGCCCCCCTACTGTTATATACAATCCAAAATCATCACAGTTGTTGGAGCCTGAGTTATACGGGCCTCCTCATAGGCAAAGCCAGATAAACAGGATCTGGAACATTCCATCTTGAAAGTTGGGCACGTTGGATGCAAACGTCCTCCTTTGCAGGCAGCAGCCCTTTCATTTTCTTTTCCCCTGATGGAATTATGGCCTCCACAACTGTCAGCTGAGTTATGCTTTCAAGCAGGTGGAAGAGAAATCCATATCCAACTGGCAAGAATCGCTCCTGGTCAGGAACACTGTTCAGTGACTCAGAGACTGAAGGGAACGGAAGAAAGGGAACATGGAAAGAGAAGGAAGGGAAAGAAGAGGGAGGGAAATGAGAGGCCACCTCTCCCTGTCTCAGTCATGTGCAGGTTATGGACAGGAAATCAGGCCTTGCTCTGATCACATCTAAGGTTGCCAGGTCAGGAGCATCCGAGACCCTGAGGGGGGCTATCTATCTGTAGCTGGGAGAGTTCCATAAAATTGGGGCCATCCAATAGCCACAGATGTATGGAAGTGAGAGCTGGACCATAAAGAAGGCTGATCGCCGAAGAATTGGTGCTTTTGAATTATGGTGCTGGAGAAGACTCTTGAGAGTCCCGTGGACTGCAAGAAGATCAAACGCATCCATTCTTAAGGAAATCAGCCCTGAGTGCTCACTGGAAGGACAGATCGTGAAGCTGAGGCTCCAATACTTTGGCCACCTCATGAGAAGAGAAGACTCCCTGGAGAAGACACTGATGCTGGGAAAGATGGAGGGCACAAGAAGAAGGGGGTGACAGAGGACGAGATGGTTGGATAGTGTTTTCGAGGTTACCAGCATGAGTTTGACCAAACTGCGGGAGGTAGTGGAGGACAGAGGTGCCTGGCGTGCTCTGGTCCATGGGGTCATGAAGAGTCGGACACGACTAAACGACTAAACAACAACAACAATAGCCACAGTGGAGTGTGCCTCAGGGGGTGAAGTGACCTGGGCAGTGTATATGGGAGTCCTGGGCTCCCCAGATGATGACCCCCCTCTCAGCCTCGCTGATGTGGCCCAAGGGAAAGCAGTCAATATGTTTGGCTGCAGGAGGTGTCAGAAGGAGGCGTTCAAGGTATACAGGTATAAGGTAAAGGGACCCCATTAGGTCCAGTCGCGGACGACTCTGGGGTTGGGGCACTCATCTCACTTTATTGGCTGAGAGAGCTGGCGTACAGCTTCCGGGTCGTGTGGCCAGCATGACTAAGCCGCTTCTGGCGAACCAGAGCAGTGCACGGAAACGCCATTTACCTTTCCGCCAGAGCGGTACCTATTTATCTACTTGCACTTTGACGTGCTTTCGAACTGCTAGGTTGGCAGGAGCTGGGACTGAGCAACGGGAGCTCACCCCGTCACGGGGATTTGAACCGCTGACCTTCTGATCGGCAAGCCCTAGGCTCTGTGGTTTAACCCACAGCGCCACCCGCGTCCCACAAGTATAAGATAAAAGCACCATAAACTAAGCAGGCATGCGTTGAAAGTGTGTCACATTCTTTTTACCCTTTAACCACTCTGCTTGCATGCTGCACAAAAATGGCGTTAATTAAGGGGAGCTAATCCACCCACATTAAACCATCTTAAACATGCATTCCAATGTGGCAGCAGGGGGATATATCGTGTTGCCTCTGGTTTGGACAGCGAAGGGTCTCTTTTACAACCCTATATAACCATACAAAGTTGGAGTGCAACTTCCTCTGGAATCTGCAAGGCAGGGATGGGAGACTGTCCTGCATTGACGTCCATGCAGTGGCATCGCTATTCCACTTTGCTAGTATTCCAGCCTGTGTTAAGCTGTGGGGAGGCCTGGAGAATCTCTTACGCCTTGCTGCTGACACGGAGGGCTTCCCCCATTGCCTTTCCATAAGAGGAGCTGTTCAGGCTGTGGGTGCAGAGGTCCCAGGCTTTCCCCCCTCAGCCCTCCCTTCTCTTCTTCTCCATAAGAGGAGAGGTGGACAGGAGAAAGAGAAAAAGGCCCCATCTTGGCACCCCAGCACATTCCATTCTGACCTGTCACTGACAGATATAGTCCCTCGCTTCACTCCCTGCTGACGTCCAAGATGCTGAGGCAGGCCGGAAGGAATTCGGCTGTACTGAGGGAGCCCTCAGTACAGTTCCATGTTCAGGGCCTCGGGGCTGCTAGCTACACCAGTGGACTCTCTGGCATTGTGTCACTGTAAACCCCACCACCCCCTCACGCTTCCAATTCAGATTCACAGATCTAAACAAAGCTTAAAGGTGTGGAATCTGCTTTAGCAACTTCTGGTGCTTGTCAGGAGACCCCTGGTGTTTATTTTCTGGCGGCGGCAGCAGCAGCAGGCAGATTCCTAAGCTCCTATGCTCTTTTCCCTATAAAAGGTAAAGGTACCCCTGCCCGTACGGGCCAGTCTTGACAGACTCTAGGGTTGTGCGCCCATCTCACTCAAGAGGCCGGGGGCCAGCGCTGTCCGGAGACACTTCCGGGTCACGTGGCCAGCGTGACATCGCTGCTCTGGCAAGCCAGCGCAGCACACGGAAACGCCGTTTACCTTCCCGCCAGTAAGCGGTCCCTATTTATCTACTTGCACCCGGGGGTGCTTTCGAACTGCTAGGTTGGCAGGCGCTGGGACCGAGCAACGGGAGCGCACCCCGCCGCGGGGATTCGAACCGCCGACCTTTCGATCGGCAAGCCCTAGGCGCTGAGCCTTTAACCCACAGCGCCACCCGCATCCCCTCTTTTCCCTATAGACCTCTTCAAATCAAGGATGCCATCCCTGGTGTCCACCACCTCTGCCTCTGTTGCTTCACCTACTTTTGCCTCTGTCCCTACTCACTGCTGGCAGAAGGTCGCGAGAAGGGAACATGACCCTCAGTCTGAAAAATGTGCTCCGGCCCTGGTGTATTGGTTTGGTAAGTAAAGGTAAAGGTACCCCTGCCCGAAGGCCAGTCATGTCCGACTCTAGGGTTGTGCGCCCATCTCACTTAAGAGGCCGGGGGCCAGCGCTGTCCAGAGACACTTCCGGGTCACGTGGCCAGCGTGACGAGGCTGCTCTGGCGAGCCGGCACCAGCGCAGCACACGGAAACGCCGTTTACCTTCCCGCTAGAAAGCGGTACCTATTTATCTACTCACACTTTTAGGAGTGCTTTCGAACTGCTAGGTGGGCAGGAGCTGGGACCGAACGACGGGAGCTCACCCCGCCGCGGGGATTCGAACCGCCGACCATGCGATCGGCAAGCCCTAGGCGCTGAGGATTTACCCACAGCGCCACCCGGTTTGGTAAGTAGGTTTGCATTAAAAGGCAAGCAGTATCAATTTCTTCCTCCAACCCTAGTGGGAAAGGATGTATTGACCTTCCCTTTTCACCATACCCCTGGCTGGATCTGGACACATCAAAGAAGTGTTTCAGTTAAACTTTGTATGAGAAATCGGGTTGGCAGAAATGGAACTCCACAGCACCATCTGGTGTCACAGTGTTAGAATGCATATACAATGCATATGAAGTGCTTTTTCTTTGCCAATGTAACTGAATCCCCTGTCATGGGCCTGTATGTTCTAGCTGGCCATAAAATGCATGGGAATTAGAGGTGAAGGGAACTCCTTGACCCTTTATGCTCTCGACACATCTATGGGCCATCTTTATTGGCTCAAATGTTTTCTCTAAATGTGCCTTGCCAAGAGGCCTGAATGCCCCAAAGGCTGGCTGGCAGGAGCTGCTTAGCTGGCTGCTGCACAACCAACGGATTAAGGAAGTGGACAGAAATAGACACGGGGCGTCCTTCAGTGCATTGTGAAAAGGCTATTAATAAGAGATGTGGTCAAGTGTGTTAAACAGGCAGGAGATGGAGCTGTGGCTGCTTTTAACCTGTTGAGCATTGCAGGTTCTGTGGCTTTGATCAGTGGCAAGTGTGAGGAAGGGCAGTAGCTCAGTGCTGGATCAGGCCAATGGCCCACTGAGTCCAGCATCTTATTCTCACAGTGGCCAGCCAGATGCCTGTGGGAAACTTTATGTTCCCTGACAGATAAATAAGTCATGGTAGCCTATAAATTTTAATGCGAATATATTTCCATGCATTGAACATGCAACCAGTGGCGTAGCGTGGGTTGTCAGCACCCAGGGCAAGGCAAGTAATTTGCGCCCCCTAACTCATGAGCCAGGTAGGGGCAGAGAGCTGCGAGTGCGAGCGCGCCCCCCCCCAGGTGTTGCGCCCGGTGCGGCCGCCCCCCCCCCTGCACCCCCCACGCTACGCCACTGCATGCAACATTAAATAATTGCTTCAAAAATAAACCTTATAGTCAATAATAGTTAACTTTCTATGCATAATACACATTAGCCCCTACACACCCCTAATTGGCTTGGGTCAGGAGATGACTAACCATCAAACAGTTAATAGACCAGGATGCAGGAAGGGAGCAAGGTCAGTCAGCTATATTAATGTGCAGAGAGTGAAACAAACCGGTTTTCTGAGGTATAACTGGATCAATGATTTGAGGGCTTAAGTAGAAGTCAGAATCTGGCACAAGATGAGTTTAGTACAGTGACCTGACGAGGGGGAAGAACAAAAAAATTCCTTCCAGTAGCACCTTAAAGACCAACTAAGTTAGTTCTTGGTATGAGCTTTCGTGTGCATGCACACTTCTTCAGATACCAATTTTTTTGTTTTGACTATGGCAGACCAACACGGCTACCTATCTGTGAGGGGGAAGAAGGTAGAGAAATAAAGAAAGCACTGATTCCTCAGTGGTAATACTGCTTGTAATATTACCTTAGCTCAGCTTGACCCCAGGAGAGAATAGGGCAGACATGAGGTCAGCCCAAGAGATTTTGCCACCTGGGGAAAACAGTAGGGCAAGGCGACGGGGGGGGGGGGCTTGGATACAGAGCTTTAAAATGTGGACCTGTACCTAGAAAGCATGAGGCAAAAAGTAAGTGTGAATGAGCTCTGAATGTATAACCTCAAAACACAACCCCAGTAAGGGAGAAGGCAGTATGGTGTAGTGGTTAGAGTGTCAGGCGAGGACCTGAGTTTGGATCTCAAACTGAGCATGAAGCTCAATGGGTGACCTTGGGCCAGTCACTGCCTGTCAGCCTAACCTACCTCACAGGGTTGTTGTGGGGATTAAATAAGGAGGGGAAGAACCATGAATGCCACCATGAGCTCCTTGGAGAAAAAGTGGGGTGTGAATGCAATTAATAAAGGAAGAGCTTGTGGCCCAATGGCAAAGCATCCACCCATTAACATCCACTTAACAATAAGGATGGGAGAGGAAAGACAGGTTTTTCATGGGGCTCGTCCGCACTTCCACTTGCCCCATGCCTAGAAAACAAGGGGTCAGAGCGGTTTTCTGCTTGCTCCGTGCTTTCTAGGCCCAGGTCTGAGCAGTGTTGCTCTTTCCCTGCCAGTTTCCCTGGGAAAACCCTCTTTAGGAGAAAGCCTGATTGACGTTTGCTCCAATTCAGCAATACAGATCAGGTTTTCCTGGGGGGAAGCGGCAGGGCAAGGGCAAGTCTGGATGAGCCCACAGTTAGGGACGGGGGAGAAATTTGATTCACTTCATGTTCAAAGGCTAATGTGTCACACACTTTCTGTGGCAATGATGTGAACTGAAACAGAGCCTCCTTTAAAAATTCGCACTTAACTCTCATTTTCGATTCACCCAGCAATGTTTACAAAGGGGAAAGTGTGGATACAAATGAATATATTGGTGGGGAAAAACAACATACAAAAAGGCATTCCATTAGGAAAAAAATTGTTGCCAGAATGTGTATTTTAGGGAAGCTTTTAATGTTTAATAGGTTATTGTATTTTAATATTCTGTTGGAAGCTGGCCAGAGTAGCTGGAGAAACCCAGCCAGATGGGTGGGGTATAAATAATATGTTGTTGTTGTTGTTGTTGTTGTTGTTGTTGTTGTTGTTGTTGTTGTTGTTGTTATTTAGTCAAAAATGCTCACACAAATATGTGTTTACTAGGATAAATTCACACCCAAATGCTAATGAATTTTCATAAGGATTTTAAAGGAAAAGAAATCACAATTTGCTGCAGGGGTGTAGAGAATGAAATTTAAGAATGGAAAAAAGAGAACCTGAGAGACCCGAAAATGACACATTTTTCTGTTCCTGCTCACAGTTGAACTACCTCATGCTAGATGCCAAACAACTCAATTCTGACAAAGGTTACCTACTGAATGTTGGTGTGTGTGTGTGTGTGTGTGTGTGTGTGTGTGAGAGAGAGAGAGAGAGAGAGAGAGAGAGAGAGAGAGAGAGAGAGAGAGAGAGAGACATATAAATATATATAACGTTACTGAAAGTAGAATGGCTGGGACTAATGCTAGCTCAGCCTTTTATTCTGTCATCTAAACAAGGTTTTTCCTGGTTCAGGAAAGGAAGCAGAAGGGACTTCAAACATCAACCGCAGGGCTGGGCTGAATTGTCATCATCATCATCATCTTGGCCCTAATCCCCAAGGCTGTGGGAGGGTTCCCTTCCTGCTTCCTCAGATGTCAAAAAAGATTTTGCCAGCTATTTGTCTGTAATCCCTTGCTCACTTGTCACCTGGCTGCCAGTGACAGTTGTGGGAAGATGAACTGAGACAATCCAGGTTGCTGTGGCTCATCGCACAGAAACTCAGTCGAGGAACTGAAGCTCAAAATTCCTCCCGCATCTGAGCCCCAGACAAAGCACAGGGGCAGAGGCCTTTGTGGGAAAGTATTTGTGCCTGACTTTCATTGACATTAGGATTGCCAACAAATCAAGAGAGACAGGGTAGTGCAGTGGGTCAGAGTGCTGGGCCTAGGTGGACCTGGGTTCAAATCCTCACACGGCCACGAAGCTCACTGGGTGACTTTTCTCTCTCAGCCTAACCCACCTCACAGGTTTGTTGTAAAGGGAAAATGGGGAGGGAGAGATTCACCCTGGTCTTCTTGGAGGAAATGTTGAAATTAATGTATTAATACATAAATGCTTTTTAGAAAGGAAGGAAGCCCTGCTCTTGTGCCATCAATGGCAGCAGACATCAGCTGTTAAATGGTTTTCATAGGACACAGAGGTAAGCACTGCCACTGTCTACAAATCAAACTGCAATTAAAGGCTCAGAAGCCCTGCCCTCTTTTGCATTTGGCTACCCTAGCACAGGAGCAGGGTTTGGGGGAGAAAGTTGGCAAGCCTAGTTTACATATGTCTTGAAAGCAAGAGAAAGTTTATTTCCCAGTTGTGGTCCAAGTTCCCTGCAAGGTTCTGAAAACCAGACATCACAAATGCAGAGATGAAAAATGAAAAGGTACATTCTCTCAATCTTGGATCTGGATTCCTAGCTGGTCTCCAAGTATTCCCCCCCCCCCCTCAATGGAAGAAGGATAGATGTTGTCATGGGAGGGGGCAAGTGAGTAAAAGGCTTAAAATAGAGCTTGATTCTCCTTTTTTTACTGGAGCCATGCCTTTAACAGCAACCTGAGTGCAGAAATTAAGGGGGGTTGGAAAATAGGTTTCATACTAGGAAAATACTTTTCGTCTCAGACTGCCTTGAAGGTGCAGGAGCAGGAAAATAAGTGGCAACTCCGCTTTAAAGTGGAAGGTGGAGGTGTTGGGTGGGGCTAGGAAGACAACCCATCCCTTAATTCCTTAAAGCCTCACACACAAACTGCCTACAAGAGGGATTAATTATTAGAGTCAGGCTTCATCAGAACTTAGTCTTCCTGGAACCTGTTTCCAGTGCCAACACTCAGCTGAATTCTAGAATATTTGAGGACTGTCATGTGGACTAGGGCTCCCTCAAACATGTGCAGAGTGCCTTTTTCATTTTCGTTTTTTTAAAAAATATTGTGTTTTAATGTTGTATCCTGTCCTGGGACCTTGGAATGAAGAGTGAGATAAAAATATAAATAATAAGTAATAAACATTGTTTAATTATATTTTGATACATTTTTGGTCAACTTGCTTTTAATGTTTGGTTTTATTTGTAATTTTAATGGAAAATTTGTTTTGTTTTATGCAAGACGCTTGGATGTTTTTGGTAATTTAAGCAGCATATAAACCCTGTTAAATAAAATAAGTAGTTATGAGCTAGTTATCCCATGCTAGGGATGGAGGACAATTTTTTTCCCAGTTCACATTTAATGGTGAACGTGCCTAATTTATGCTTTCTGAAACAATATGAAAGCATAAGCGCAGCCATCCTTTGAAATTGCACTTGTCTGATTTTTGTAACACAGTTTTCCAGCCAAATAATATGTGCAAAAATGCATCTACCAGGGTAAACTTTGTTTAAATAGAGAAAATAACATACAAAAATGCATTATATTTGGGGGAAATATGTCCTCAAAAATGTATACATTAGGCAAATTTGCACACAAAGATAGGTATATCAGAAAAAATTCACACTACAATGCTGATGAATGTTCATGAAGACCTAAAACAAAAAACTGGTGCAGAAATGTGGTGAACTCAACTTAAAACTGGAAAAACGAGGAACAGATGGAAACCTGGAGAAGAGGAGGTTAAGGGGTGATATGGCTAAGGGGTGATATGATAGCCATGTTCAAATATATAAAAGGATGTCATATAGAGGAGGGAGAAAGGTTGTTTTCTGCTGCTCCAGAGAAGCGGACACGGAGCAATGGATCCAAACTACAAGAAAGAAGATTCCACCTAAACATTAGGAAGAACTTCCTGACACTAAGAGCTGTTCGACAGTGGAATTTGCTGCCAAGGAGTGTGGTGGAGTCTCCTTCTTTGGAGGTCTTTAAGCAGAGGCTTGACAACCATATGTCAGGAGTGCTCTGATGGTGTTTCCTGCTTGGCAGGGGGTTGGACTTGATGGCCCTTGTGGTCTATTCCAACTCTATGATTCCATGATTCTATGAAATTGACAGATTCGCTCATCCCTGTGCTATGCTGCTATTAGAAATGAGGAGGAAGAGACTTCCATTGGCTCCAGTGGGAGGTTTTTCCCAACAGATAATAGCAATTCACAGGAGGACAATCAATAGCAAAAAAAGAGAGAAACAGAGTGGATAGAAAGGCTGGCAGGCAAGGCAACAGTCCATAGGTCCCTCTTTTGTTGGTTTCTCACCTTGAGGTGCATTTACAGTGGTACCTTGGTTTGCAAACAGTTTGGTTTGCATACGTTTATGGATTACAAACATTTCAAACCCGGAAGTGCGTGTCCCAGTTTGCAAACTTTTTTTGGATCACAACCCATTTTGGGGGGGATTACGAACAATTTTTTTTGGGAGGCCCCATTGGCGAAAGCGCCCCTTGGGTTACAACCTGTTTGGGTTTACAAACAGACCTCCAGAACGGATTATGGTTGTAAACCAAGGTACCACTGTATTGTAAACCATCTCAGAGAAATAAAGTACCAGAAAGTGACAAGTTGGGAGGTTCACACTGATGGTGGGGTAGCAGGCATCTCATCTGGACTTAGCTCCACATGGACTGCTGGACTGACACACAACTGTCCTCACTTTTGGCACCCGTGTCCCTTCTTGTCCTTGTTTAGGAAGGAACTGAGTGAAGCCTGGGGTGCACCAGGATGACGTGTCACAGTTGTTGATTTAAAGTCAGTTAATTGCCCCCTCAGATTAAAGTGTTCTATGTTTGGCTCTTGGTTTCTGGCATGGCTGACAGGTTTACAACATTTGGAATGTAAGGTTTTTTGGTTCTTATCTGTAGGGTCACGACCAGTTATGACTTTCCCAGTGAGGAGGTCACAGACTGAAGCTTCCCTGAAGACTCTA